>NC_135232.1:903442538-903707538 GCF_051348905.1 Ranitomeya variabilis
CTATATAGCTCTGTTTTTCTTCCACTCGTGGCCGGCTGTTGATGTAATCAGTGCTACTCAGATTCCTTCTGACTACCTTGCTCCCAGTCCATCCAGGACAAGCTAAGTTTTCTTTGCTCATTTTTTATCAGCAGTGTTTATCATGTTTTCTTGTCCAGCTTGCTAAAATGTGATTCCCTCGCTTGCTGGATGCTCTAGTGGACTGAGTTTCTCCCCACACACCATTAGTTGGTGCGTGGGTTCTTGAAATCTCAGGATGGATATTTTGTTAGGGTTTTTTATTGATCGCATAGACCCCTGCTCTATTTTCTGCTTTCTAGTACTAGTGGGCCTCTTTTGCTGAATCTGATTTCATCCCTACGTATGTGCCTTCTTCTTACTTCACCGTTAATATTTGTTGGGGGCTTCTATATCTTTGGGGATTATTTCTCTGGAGGCAAGCGAGGTCTTTCTTTCTCTTTAGGGGTAGCTAGTTCCTCAGGCTGGCTCGGGACGTCTAGGAATTTTTTAGGCACGTTCACCGGCTACCTCTAGTTGTGTTGGATAGGTTCAGATTTGCGATCAGTCCAGTTACCATCTCCCTAGAGCTTGTCCTTAGTTTATTCACTTGCTGGTCTATTCGTGATCCTCAGCCACTAAGGATCATAACAGGAACCCCACCATAACATCTTTAACGGCTTCAGAAAGACCCTTTCTGAAAATTGCCGCCAAAGCATCCTCATTCCATTTAGTCAGCACAGACCATTTTCTAAATTTCTGGCAATACGATTCTGCCGCTTCTTGACCCTGACACAGGGCCAACAAGGTCTTCTCTGCATGATCCACTGAATTAGGTTCCTCATACAATAACCCTAGCGCCTGAAAAAAGGTGTCTACATTAAGCAAAGCTGGATTCCCAGATTCCAGGGAAAATACCCAATCCTGAGGATCACCACGCAGCAGGGAGATGACAATTTTAACCTGCTGAATGGGATCACCAGAGGAACGGGATTTCAGAGCAAAAAACAGTTTACAGTTATTTTTAAAGCTCAAAAATTTGGACCTGTCCCCAAAAAACAAATCAGGAGTTGGAATTCTAGGCTCTAAAACCGGAGTCTGAACAATATAATCGGAAATACCCTGTACTCTTGCAGCAAGTTGATCCACACGAGAAGCCAATCCCTGAACATCCATGCCAGCGCCAAACTCCTGAGCCACCCAGAGGCAAAGAGGGAAGAAAAGACAAAACAGGCTACAGAAAAAAAAAATGGCTCAGCACTTTTCTTCCCTTCTTCTGAGATGCATTTAACTCATTGTGGACCAGTTGTACTGTTATGAACTGGTGGCCTAGGAGCAGTATGAGACGTACTCTGGAGAAGGTGGTACCTGTACTGACCGCAGACCCTGAACTTAACACCGCAACTAGAAGTAGCCGTGGGATGTACCTAACATGGCCTAGACATCTCGACACAGCCGGAGGACTAAATACCCCTAAAGATAGAAACGGGAAAACTATCTTGCCTCAGAGAAAATCCCCAAAGGATAGACAGCCCCCCACGAATATTGACTGTGAGAGGAGAGGGAAATAACATACGCAGACTGAAAACAGGATTTAGCAAAGGAGGCCACTCTAGCTAAATAGAAAGGACAGGACAGAGTACTATGCGGTCAGTATTAAAACACTAGAAAATATCCACCACAGAAAATACAAAATCTCCACCTCTAACTAAAGATATGGAGGGTATTTCTGCATCTCCAGAGATTCCAGCTTGGCTGAATAAATCCTTACACAGACAATGCTGGACAAGAAAAAACATAGAAATGCACTGAACTATAAGGCCCACAGCATGTGGACTGCAAAAACAAAGCCAGAACTTATCTTTGTTGATTTGGACAGCATAGCAGGAGAAACCAGGCAGAGATGTGAATCCTCCAAAAACAATGGACAACTGTCACTGACTAAAGGATCCAGCCAGACTAAATAGCCCAGTCAGAATTGCACTAAGTGGACACACCTGATGAATGCTGCGATCCAAAGACAGCAGCAGTACCAATTATAACCACCGGAGGGAGCCCAAGAGCAGAATTCACAACAGGCTTCCCACAGGATTAGTCACTGTTGTCAGAAAAAATGGCGTCTTCAAATTGCAATGTTAGAGGAATGTGTTTAATTGGAGGGACAGCGGGCAGTATTACCAATTCTAAGCTGCTGTAGAATCGGCAGGTTTGGGCCATTTTTTTTATTCTGCACTGTACAGAATTGCAACCAACATGTACGATGACAGTCAACGATGCACTTTGGTTCTGGTAAAAATGCAGAATCCCAACAAGGCAAAAATATCATGTGCTCAGTAAGGTAAATAGTCTGTTTGGTCAATGGAAGAGTCTCAAGAAGAAAGCTAAACAGCTAAACAAAACACAAGATTCCAAGGAGAAGGAATTTGTTAATAAACTTGATGATTTGTTTGATGTTGCTAATGCTGATGCCATGAAACTTATAAAACTTCTGGAAGACCATTACTTCATGCTTACTCAAAGTGAAAAAGGTTGTCATGGAAGCATTGGACCATTAAACAGAAAGCTGTCCAAGGTTGAGTAGAGAAGATTTATGAGAGAATTACAGGTAGATAAACGAAGAAAAAAGGAAACTGAGAAAGTTCAGCAGCTGAACTTTGCGGAGGTATTAGCAGTTGAAGTGAGAACGGCACTTCCAACAATGATAGTGATGAGGGCAAAGGGCATTTCAGTCCCGAGAAATGTAAATAAGAAGTGTCAACATTGTGACTTCAGAAGTTTCTGCAGCTCTAGATAGAACTAATTCCGGTGATTGAAAAGCAACCTACCTGCTTGCTGATACTTCTCTGCCTCTTGACCATGATCCAGACAGTTTCACGGTGAATAGAGAATCTATCAGACAGACTTGTTGCCAGCATTGAGAGATTGCAGCAAATGCTATCAAAGCTTCCTTTGATAGCAGTGGTCCACTGACTGTACCGTGGGATGGGAAAAGGTTTGCAAGCAATGAAACTGCTGCGAAACTGGCAGTACTAGTGTCAGGAGGAGGAATTGAGAAGTTGTTGTCGGTCCTAGCGATACTTAACAGCACAGGAGCAGCACAAGCTAAAACTGTATTTTGAGGTTCTGCAGGATTGGCAGCTTTTGTCAGTCAACATGACCAGTAGTAACACTGATACTAAGGCTGGTGCATGTACAGCCTAAAAAGCGGATACAAAGTATTCAAAACACACCACGCAAAGGAGGTATATATACGAATAATGTAAATTTTATTCAAAATTAATATATGTTACAAAAGAGACATGAATCAAGGGTTGAAACATGAAACATGTAGGAGGGTACAAAAAAGAGAGAAAGTACTCAAGTAAGAATGAGTGGTAGAGCGGAATATTATCAGACAGGTGCATGCATCCTCTTGCAACTGAAACTGCAGAAAGAACTACTGAGTTTGCCGTGGAGGCACCACATTCATGGACTAATTATTGCAAGTATGTTTGATAAATTGCGGCCGGCATCAACAGGTCGAAATATAAAGTTGTTGAGAGATTTTCGGCTGCCTGGAATCAACTGGATAAAACAAAGTTTTCGGCTGGAATGGAAAGCGACTTTGTTTCATCAACAATTGCATTTAACTTTGACAGAGTTAAAAAATCTCTGTCAATTTTGCACTTTTACTGTCTGCTAATACTTGAAGGCTTGGTACCTCTGTCTTGGCATTACTGCAAGGGCTTGTAGTATATAAAGGAATCAAAGTGCTTGTTGCTGAGGCATCAATAAAAACTTTCAACAGACAACCGTGGTACAACAGTGAAATTATGGTGAGTCTGGCTTTTTTTGACAGTGAGGTTCCAACTACAGAAAAGGTTGAGATGGTACTGGCTCTGCAGAAGGAAGGCAATGGTGTCTGCTCAATTCATGTGTAGCTTGCCCAAGATCTTGCATCACACAAGAAGCTACATCACTTCATGTCGTCCAACACAAAAAACTGTTTGTTGCACTGGAAATAAACCAAGGTTTTCTTAATCAAGATCTTTTTCTGTGGCACACCAATGCAAGTTACATCGATGCATTCTCAAAAGTCGGCGGATTGAAAATCGTGAATGATGCCGCAGAATTCTCTATTGCACTCATGAGTACATTCAAATTGTCACCGAGCACTCAAGAAGACGAGGAACAATTTATTCTTCCATGCGTGCAGAAGCATCGCTATAACTATCCTTAACCAACTAAAGCGTTTTCGTAAAAAAAAGTGAAACTGTTAAACTACTATAAAATTGTACATTTACTTGGCTACAAGACATTACAAATAATTGTTAGTTTTGTTATAATTAAGCCAGCAGTAAACAATGTTGCAATGTTATGACATTTTTTGGATGTTACAATCACGCCACAGGGAATTATTCCCAGGTGTGAAGCCTAAAAATTTGCACAAAATTTTTTTGACTATCATTCTAATGTACAGTAGTCTTCGTGTCTACTTTGCCATGTATATATATCAATATCAGTTTTTCTTGTGTGATGTACAGTATATACAGCAGTCTCAGTGTATTCTATGTGATATACAGTGCGTACGGAAAGTATTCAGACCTCTTTAATACATTTTTCACATTTTATTTCATTGCAGCCATTTGGTAAAATCAAAAAAGTTCATTTTTTTCTCATTAATGCATACTTTGCACCCCATCTTGACTGAAAAACACAGAAATGTAGTAATTTTTGCAAATTTATTAAAACAGAAAAACTGAAATATCACATGGCCATAAGTATTCAGACCCTTTGCTCAGTATTTAGTAGAAGCACCCTTTTGAGCTAGTACAGCCATGAGTCTTCTTGGGAATGATGCATCAAGTTTTCCACCCCTGGATTTGGGGATCCTCTGCCATTCTTCCTTGCAGATCCTCTCCAGTTCCGTCAGGTTGGATGGTGAACGTTGGTGGACAGCCATTCAGTCAAGATGGGGTGCAGAGTGTACATTAATGAGAAGAAAATGAACTTTTTTGAATTTACCGAATGTCTGCAATGAGATAAAAAGTGAAAAATTTAAAGGGGTCTGAATACTTTCCGTACCCACTGTATGTATATATATATTGTAGCATGGCTAAAGGGTGTCTAATCGACGGGAGGTATGTATCACAGAGAAGGCTTGTCGCTGTGATGTGACCCGGAGTGTTTCTGTAATTCTCATAAAGTAATAAGGAATTGTGTAGTATATTTGGGTCTGGGTTACGGGTAGCTATGAGAGATGGGAGGGTCTGGCTACCCATATACCTCACCCCTGGGTAAGGGGCATAACCATGCCTGTCTATGTTTGTGTCAGGACCTGTGGTGATGTCAGAACCACATGTCTAATCATGTGATGGGTTCTGGGTGTGGTTTCAGGCTACTTAATGGAAATGTGTTTGGCACAGGTGAGTGAGTGTTTGGAAGTCTGTCAGAGTGGACACACTTTCATGTGTCTTGGCAGGACACTGCAGAGTGGCCTGTGTGTTGGACGGTTCCAAGTGGGGACAGATGTCCTGGAAGCACACAGAGACCATATTTAGGCTGGAGAGCCTACGTGCTGGACATGGCACAGCCTGTATGCCAACAAGTCTGAGAGAGCGCGGAGCTCCCCTATGGACTTTGGAGGATTCATCTGTCTGGTATAAGATTGAATATCGTTTCCTAAATGGTTTCTGGAGTGAATAAACCTACATGGACATTAAAGAGAATGTGCCTCCTGCGTGTCAGCCATTGCACCTGAGCGAGTGAATCCCTACTATATATATATATATATAAATATATATATATATATATATATATAGCAAAAAAACGGAACATCACAACACTTTTACTTATCTTCGGGTGCAAGGCCCCAAGCAACCAGTCCAACGATTGCACCAAGTTCATACAGATTCAAAAGAAGAGGCAGCACTCCATTTCTTCAGTGAAAATGTGGAAGGTTTAATCAACCCACTTGTCTGGGCGACGTTTCGGCTCCATCTGAGCCTTTCTCAAGGCTTGATAAAGGCTCAGATGGAGCCGAAACGTCGCCCAGACAAGTGGGTTGATTAAACCTTCCACATTTTCACTGAAGAAATGGAGTGCTGCCTCTTTTATTGAATCTTTATATATATAAATCTTATATATATATATATATACTGTATATATTATAGATTAGTTTACAGCCAAGGTGTCAGAAATGTGTAAGTGGAAAGTATCCGGCATTTTGTCAATTGAAGACTTGTTAATTATAATTAAATGGTAACATATTTTAGCACAGAACATTCAGTAGATAAAATAAGGCAATTTCTATTTTCATTCTGTAGTTTTCTCACTAGGAAAGTATGCTTTGAAAGTTAATGAATTTCTATCTGACATATGTACTGTGGGTTACTCAAAGGTTGCAGAGTTTTCAGCACTGAAAGGATTATTCAAGTTCTTCATGTTCTTTTTATTTGTTGGATGTGCAGTGTGTACTTCCCTAACCACTGGTAATCTGGTCTCAGGTTAATTCCAAAGGGATTCTTACCTTGCATCTTCACACTGCTGAATGAAAGTATTTCACAGTGAATAAACAGCAATTCCCTAAAAATAATTAGAAGAACTTCTTGTCAGCTCTGTTACCAGAATGCTTCATTTGTAAGAAAGCAACTCTAAAAATTTGTAATATTTTAGGAAATCCTAGAAATTATCACCATGCACTGCTACAGTTATGGCCGAAAGTGCTGGCACCCTTGAAATTGTTATAGAAAATGAAGATTTTTTTCCCAGAATATTTTTTATTTTACTTGTTTATTTCCTTTGTGTGTATTGGAACAATACAAAAAAGACAGAAAAAAAGGCAAATTGGATGTAATTTCACAGAAAACACAAAAAAGTGCACCCTCAACTTAATATTTGGTTGCACACCCTTTGAAATAAATAACTGCAATCGATCACTTCCTATAACGATCAACAAGCTTCTTATACCTCCCAACTTGAATTTTGGATAACTCTTTTGCAAACAGCTCCAGGTCTCTCATATTTGAAGGATGCCTTCTCCCAACAGCAATTTTACAATCTCTCCTCGGGTGTTCAATGGGAATTTGAGCTGGTCTCATTGCTGGCCACTTCATAACTCATTTGCGCTTTGTTTCCATCCATTTCTGAGTGCTTCATGGAGTGTGTTTGGGGTAATTGTCCTGCTGGAAGACCCATGACCCTAGTATACAAACCCAGATTTCTGACACTGGGCACTACATTGCGACCCAAAATCCATTTGTAATCTTCAAACTTCATGATGCCTTGCACACATTTAAGGCATCCATTGCTAGAGGCAGCAAAACAACCCCAAGCATAGAATCATAGAATCATAGAATGATAGAGTTGGATGGGACCTCCTGGGTCATCTAGTCCCCTGCTCAAAACAGGATTCACTAAATCATCCCAGACAGATGTCTGTCAGCCTCTGTTTGAAAACTTCCATGGAAGGAGAACTAACCACCTCTCGTGGCAGCCTATTCCACTCATTGATCACCCTAACTGTCAAAAAGTTTTTTCTAGTATCTAATCTGTGTCTCCTCCCATTCAGTATCATTCCATTGCTTCTAGTCTTTCCTTGTGCAAATCAGAATAAAGATGATCCTTCTACAATGTGACAGCCCTTGAGATATTTGTAGACAGCTATTAGGTCTCCTCTCAGTCTTCTTTCTTGCAAGCTAAACATTCCCAAATCCTATAACCGTTCCTCATAGGACATGGTTTGCAGACCGGTCACCATTCTGCTCGCTCTTCTGTGAACTTGCTCCAGTTTGTTAAGCTCTTTTTTAAAATGTGGTGCCCAAAACTGGACACAGTATTCCAGGTGAGGTCTGATCAAAGAGGAGTAGAGGGCAATAATGAATTCACGTGATCTAGATTGTATGCTTCTGTTAATACATCTCAGAATTGCATTTGCCTTTTTTGCTGCTGCATCACACTGTTGACTTATGTTCAGTTTATGATCTATTAGTATACCCAAGTCTTTTTCACATGTGTTGTTACTTAGCCCTATTCCTCCCATTCTGTTTATTGCCAGATGTAGTACTTTGCATTTTTCCTTGTTAAAAACCATTCTGTTAGTTGCTGCCCACTGCTCCAATTTATTTATATCTTTTTGAATCCTCTCTCTTCCCTAGTATTAGCTATCCCCCCTAGCTTTGTGTCATCAGCAAATTTAATTAGTGTACCCTCAATTTCTTCATCTAAATCATTGATAAAGATGTTGAACAATACAGGGCCCAGGACAGAACCATGTGGTACCCCACTTGAGACATTCTTCCAACTGAATATGCAGCCATTTATGAACATTCTTTGGGCCCGATCAGTAAGCCAGTTATGAATCCACTTAACAGTTGCCTTGTCCATTCCATACTTAGTCATTTTTTCAATAAGGATGGTGTGAGATACTTTGTCAAATGCTTTGCTGAAGTCAAGATATACTATATCTACAGCATTTCCCTGATCCACCCATCTTTGCACCTCCACCATATTTGACTGTAGGTACTATGTTCTTTTCTTTGTAGGCTTAATTTCATTTTCTGTGAACAGTATATTTATGTGCTTTATCAAAAAGCTCTATCTTGGGCTCATTTGTCCACAAAATGCTTTCCCGGAAGGATTTTGGCTTACTCACAGACATTTTGGTAATCTAGCTTTTTTATGTTTCTGTGACAGCAATGGAGTACTCATGGTTCTCCTGCCATAGCAATTCATTTTATTCACTGCTGCACCGAGAACCTGCAGCACTACTTAAATTTGTTTGTAACTTGATTGGGGCTGCTTATCCACCATCTGGACTATCCTGCTTTGCAACCTTTCATCAATGTTTTGCTGCCATCCACGCTCAATGAGATTAGCTACAGTTCCATGAGTTGTAAACTTCATCTCTGTAGATGGAATTGTAAACTTGAGATTATTGATATTGTTCAACATTTTGGTTCACATGTGTGACTGCATGTATTTCTATGCAGCTGTCATGTTCAGGTCAGGAGAGGAGATGACTAGTTTGCTGAAACACTGACACTGGTAAAGGAGTGTGATAATGAGCAGGGTAAAGGGTGAATTTTATTTTGGCATTAACATAAGTTTGACTAACCTACCCGAGACAATACATTTTCAGGGTCTTACATCAACACAATGGAGTAACGTACAAAAATTAAAGTTACATACAGTATCCTGAAAGGGCTGCCTAAGCCCTAATTAAAGCTAAATTAGTATTGTAGGCAAAAATGACATGACAGATTCTTTTTAAGGGTCCCATAAAAGATAAAAATATGTGTCTTCTTCCTAACATTTGCTGCTATTACTGGAGGGTCATGTGACATCACTGGGTCTCCTGATCACAGCAGCCAATCTTAGACTGATTGACAGCAGCTCATCAGTATTCTATCTCAGAACTGTTGATGACATAATAAAGGCTATAGCTGACCAGCAGCCACTGATAAGCTGCAGTGGGATTCGCAGTGCCTACATTACAGGACTGGCACTGGTGCAGCTGACTATACATTTGTATCATTGTCTATGGGGCCTTGAAGTGATTAAGCACAGGTTCTCCAGTAGTGGACAAAACCCTTAACAAAGTTATGTAGCTGTAATGATTTAGAATTTATGTAGGTTTGAATTTTCTGAACTCTCATATCTGGCAACTTTTCACATCTGACTGGGATATGTTAAGGGCATTTACAAAGGTGAATAAGAGCCCAAACTCTTGTTCACTATGGACATAAAAAACACCATTGGTTGGCAGCACATACCCTCTTCTAAACAGGGAATGTGCTGACAATGTTAATGGAAGTGTAAAGTTAAGTTTGTCAGACAGGGCCACCATCAGGGCATTACTGTCTTTACAGGCGTATAGGGTCACTGAGTAGAAGCAAAAAGAGGGGAATACGGAGTGGGCCCCCCTTCCTTGTTTTTGCTCACTGGGCCCAATATGTTAGTAAGGACGCATGTTCAGTTAAAATCTACTACCGTGCAGGAAGTTACAGGCTTCTTGCACAGAAATAGTTAACAGGTGCCAATCAATCAGAAGCTAGCACCTGATATCGGTGCATACTACGCCGGCATATGATATCACTGTTATGCACCGGTATGTCCGCGCCTCAAATTAATGAGGGAGAGGATGCCAGTAGACTGCAGCCAGGTAAGAAGAAACTTTTTTTTAAATTTTTTGTATGGGGCCAGGATGGGAGATCATATGTGCCTGGGGACAGGATGACAGGACAAAATTGGTCCTAGGGGCTGGATTGAGACACATAGGGCCAGGATGGGATGACTTTTGGGGCCTTGGGACAGGATGGATATACTGAGTATAGAATATTCAAAAATGCACCCAAACATCACACTGGTATGCAAAGTAATAACCGTAGTGGTAATGCAGCTCCTGGGCACAAATAAGCCACAAATTGTTTAGTAAGTAGTGTTGAGCATTCCGATACCGCAAGTATCGGGTATCGGCCGATACTTGCGGTATCGGAATTCCGATACCGAGATCCGATACTTTTGTGGTATCGGGAATCGGTATCGGGATTAATATCAATGTGTAAAAGAAAGAATTAAAATAAAAAATAGGGATATACTCACCTCTCCGGCGGCCCCTGGACTTTACCGCCGTAACCGGGAGCCGTTGTACCTAAGAATGCGCGCTTGAAGGGCCTTAGATGACGTCACGGCGCTCTGATTGGTCCGTAGCGGTCGCGTGACCGCTACGCGACCAATCACAAAGCCGTGACGTCACCTAAGGTCTTTCAAGCGCTTGAAAGACCTTAGGTGACGTCACGGCTTTGTGATTGGTTGCGTAGCGGCCACGCGACCGCTACGCGACCAATCAGAAGCTGCGGACGTCTTCTAAGGTATTTCAAGCACTTGAAAGACCTTAGGTGACGTCACGGCTTTGTGATTGGTCGCGTAGCGGTCATGCGACCGCTACGGACCAATCAGAGCGCCGTGACGTCATCTAAGGCCCTTCAAGCGCGCATTCTTAGGTACAACGGCTCCCGGTTACGGCGGTAAAGTCCAGGGTGCGTCAGAGGGTGAGTATATCCCTATTTTTTATTTTAATTCTTTCTTTTACACATTGATATGGATCCCAGGGCCTGAAGGAGAGTTTCCTCTCCTTCAGACCCTGGGAACCATACAGGATACCGTCCGATACTTGGTGTCCCATTGACTTGTATTAGTATCGGGTATCGGTATCGGATTAGATCCGATACTTTGCCGGTATCGGCCGATACTTTCCGATACCGATACTTTCAAGTATCGGACGGTATCGCTCAACACTATTAGTAAGTAATATTCTACACTCAGTATATCTAAAACCATTTGGCATTATCCTAGACTACTATTCAGATTTTATCCCCAGCGGCAATGGACCTATTTTGTTTAACTATATGCACATGCACTTTATTGCCACTTTTCTGTGTCTTATTAGTGTAGCTTACCTGTTTACATTTTGAGGTTCATGCCCTGTTCTTGGACCTTTTGGTATGTGACTCAGCTTGTCTTCTGACCTTTTTTACTGTCTATCTTCTATGTTATATCTGCTCCCGTCTGGCTTTGACTTCTGGCTTGCATTTGACCACGCGCATTGCTGTGACCTCTGGTACTTCTTGTCCTGACAGTTTCTGACTCAGCTTGTCTGACCACTCTTTGGTCACCAGGTGGCGCTTGTGCTGCTGCTCAGTGGAGTTATGCAGTGTGTGCAACCTCTTTTTCTTCACCAGCATCTCCTGGTGGAGGTTGTGCTATACTGCACTGCAGCAGCATTACAATACAGAGCTCTAGTGCATAATGTCACTGGTGATCACTGTATTACCTGACACTATACACTATATACAGAGCTCCTGTGGATAATGCCACTGGTGAGTCCCTGTTTTACCTGTACACTTAAACTTTACACTTTATACCATGTACAGAGCTTCTATATACTGTATAATGGCAGTTATGGTAATACAGTATTAGTATTGTGTGTTTCTATTAATTATGGTGGTAAAATGTGGTCTGGTCATTGTGTGGCAGTATTTGTTCCTGTACATGATATTATTCAGTCACTAGTTGGTAGTAATATGTGGTCTGGTCATGATGTGGAGGTATTTGTCTTTGTATGTTGTATTATTTGGCCACTATGTGTAGGCAATATGTGGTCTGCTCATGGTGTGGCAGAATGTTTTCTTTGTATGTGGTATTATTTAATCACTATGTGGTGGTAATATGTGGTCTGGTCATGGTATGGCAGTATTTGTTCCTTGTACAACCCCAGGCAAAAATTAAGTAATCACCGGCCTTGGGGAATGTTCATTCAGTTGTTTAATTTTGTAGAAAAAAACAGATCACAGACATGGCAAAAAACTAAACTCATTTCAAATGGCAACTTTCTGGCTTTAAGAAACAGTAAAATAAATCAAGAATAAAAATGTGGTAGTCAGTAATGGTTACTTTTTGCAACCAAGCATAGGGTAAAAATTATGGACTCACTCAATTATGAGGGAAAAAATTATGGAATCATGAAAAACAAAAGCAAAAAAACTCCAAAACATCACTAGTATTTTGTTGCACCATCTCTAGCTTTTATAACAGCTTGCAGTCTCTGAGGCATGGACTTAATGAGTGTCAAACAGGACTTTTCATCAATCTGGTTCCAACTTTCTCTGATTGCTGTTGCCAGATCAGCTTTGCAGGTTGGAGCCTTGTCATGGACCATTTTCTTCAACTTCCACCAAAGATTTTCAATTGGATTGAGATCCTGGCTATTTGCAGACCATGGCATTGACCTTATGTGTCTTTTTACAAGGAATGTTTTTGCAGTTTTTGCTCTATGAGAGGATGCATTATCATCTTGAAAAATGATTTCATCATCCCCAAACTTCCTTTCAATTGAAGGGATAAGAAGTGTCCAAAATATCAACATAAACTTGTGCATTTATTGAAGATGTAATGACAGCCATCTCCCCAGTGCCTTTACCTGATATGCAGCCCCATATCATCAATGTCTGTGGAAATTTACATGGTCTCTTCAGGCAGTCATCTTTATAAATCTCATTGGAACGGCACCAAACCAAAGTTCCAGCATCATCACCTTGCCCAATGCAGATTCGCGATTCATCACTGAATATGACTTTCATCCAGTCATCCACAGTCCACAATTGCTTTTCCTTAGCCCATTGTAACCTTGTTTTTTTCTGTTTAGGTGTTAATGATGGCTTTCATTTAGCTTTTCTGTATGTAAACCCCATTTCCTCTATGCGGTTTCTTACAGTTCGGTCACAGACGTTGACTCCAGTTTCCACCCATTCATTCCTCATTTGTTTTATTGTGCATTTCCTATTTTGGAGACATATCGCTTTAAGTTTCCGGTCTTGATGCTTTGATGTCTTCCTCGGTCTACCATCCACAACCTTCCCATGTTGTTTTATTTGATCCACATTTTAGACACAGCTGACTGTGAACAACCAACATCTTTTGCAACATTGCGTGATGATTTACCCTCTTTAAAGAGTTTGATAATCCTCTCCTTTGTTTCAATTGACATCTCTCCTGTTGGAGCCATGATTCATGTCAGTCCACTTGGTGCAACAGCTCTCCAAGGTGCGATCACTCCTGCCAAAAGAGGCTACCTTGTCATGGTGCAATAAAAAGGGAAAAAGAGAAACAGGGAGCGCACATGAGAAGAACCTGTTGGTTAAAAAGACTTTAACGGCTAGGGAAAGCCAAAGGGCCACTAACCTCCTGGGGTTATGCACCTCTGAAAAACTGTGGTGAAAATGCAGAGGTGAGGGAGACAAAACTCCATGCTGACTAACTCTTACTGATGTTGGCACTGGGTAAGACCATGTGACCGTGGGGAGGCGTTGCTGGAGTCACGTGACCACAGGTCCTTTGGCCGAGGAAGAGAGAATTTGCTGTGCCCGGAGCTGATCCCTGGTGTCTTTTTTCAAGTTTCAATTCCATGACCACATCACTTAAGTCCAGAAGCTTGTGAGCTTCCTTAAGATTGATTCGTCGGATGTTCTGTAGTCTCTGGAATAAGGCTCTTTCTACGGCTTCAAGTCTGCTAAAGGTTTGTTCAAGTCTCTGCCAGGCAGCAGTGAGGCCTGCTCCTGACTATCCCACATTGAGAGTCCTAAGGCTCTTGATATGATTTGTAGAGCCTGGGTTCAACCATTTGATCATGAGATCGAGCTCCTGCTCTGCAGATAGCTTGAGGTCAGCACTCGCAGTCTTGAAGGTTGCTTTCCAGGCTCTGTAGTTCAAATTTCGAGAGACTGGTGTTGATTAGCTTTCTGCTCACCATGAACCTGGCAAACTCAGACATGTCTGATTTTTCACTCCTTGTTGCAGTGTCACCTTGTGGTGTCCCTTGGACATACTGTATAAGCGGTCTGCCATAAAGGGGTGAGATGTTCCTGGATAGAATGATGTTAGTGCAGGGTTGAGATGTGGTTTAGCCTCTGGAGGTTCTGATGACTGCTGCTTGGGCTGTGGGAACAGGCCAGAAAGCACCTTATGGTCATCTTGCTGTAATAACTGTCCTGGGCACATCGGGCTGTTGTTTTTAGGTATGAGCTGCTACTGTGGGTGCCACCAGTACTGAAGGTAGAGCTGATAAACAAGATTGCACATCACTCCATGTGGATAAATTGGTGCCAAGGTGCGATACCACTACTTATTCAATTAGGAACAAAAATCTCATATTCTTTTTGATGCAAAGAATTTGTGTTTATTCAAGTGAAGCAATCTCACAAAACTAGTGTGTAGTGTTTCGGTCACATAACTTGGACCTTCATCAGACTTGGGACAGGAAATGAAAATCAGATCACATTTCAAAATTAACATAAAAGGAAAAGAAAATTATATATCAGTTATATATTGATACATTGTTATAAAACAAGCAAAATATAGTCAGTATCAATATCATAGGATCAAGATAACACTATAAAGGCTGTAGATAAACCTGTATAAGTCTTGCTAGTAAATATTCTCCCAGGTGATACAAAATAATATAAAATGAACCAGTCACTTTAAACAAGGGTGGTATGGAAATAAATTTAGTAGAAACTGTGGAATATTGTTATATTTAAACTGTCTAAAAAAGGTGGAAAAAATATTCTTACTGAATTTCTATCAAGGATAATGTATATAAAAATATATAGAAATATATGGAAAAATTATTATATATAATGAAATAGTAAGGGACAATGCTGCAAAGGCAGTAAGCTTACCAGATTGCTACAAGTTGTTTGCTTCAATGAAAGGCAGCGCTGTGTGAGGAGTGGGAGGATACATCATCAAAGACAAAGACATAGATCTGAGGACTAAAGGATAATTTGGTATTTTGTTAGTGCAAAGTATATAGTTTTTGGTGATTATGTCTCCCCATCAATAGTTGTCTAAACAGCAATATGAAAATAAGGTGCATAGGTCCAGCTTTAGAGGAAAAACATGGTCAATGTTAAAATACAGGGTGGGCCATGTATATGGATACACCTAAATAAAATGGGAATGATTGGTGATATTAACTTCCTGTTTTTGGCACATTAGTATATGGGAGGGGGAAAACCTTTCAAGATGGGTGGTGACCATGGCGGCCATTTTGATGTCTGCTATTTTGGATCCAACTTTATTTTTTCCAATGGGAAGCGGGTCATGTGACACATCAAACGTATTGAGAATTTCACAAGAAAAACAATGGTGTGCTTGGTTTTAACTTAACTTTATTCTTTCATTATATATTTACAAGTTTCTCTTTGTTTACAGCCATTGACATGTCACAGAGGTTAACATGTGAGGAGCAGATAGAAATTGTGTTGAGGTCTGGTGAATGCAGTGCCCGGGTCATTGCAACATATTTCAATGCAAGACACCCTACGCAAGAAAACTGTCACCATTCCCAGGTTATTTAGGTGTATCCATATAAAAGGCCCACCCAAAATAGCTTGCCTCATCACTGAACATAATGTTCTGTGTAAACTGAGGGTCCTGTTCCAATTTTTGTTTTGCCAATTCTGCAAATTCAGTGCGCCGATCTGGCATCAGTCGAACATCCCTTCGGCGGATATTAGCTACTCACAAATGGCACCCTTACAAAATCCAGCTGCTGCAGCTTCTTAACGAGGCTACCCAGATCGGCTTTCTTGTGAAATTCTCAATAAGTTTGATGTGTCACATGACCCTCTTCCCTTTGGAAAAAATAAAGTTGGATCCAAAATGGCCGACTTCAAAATGGCCGCTATGGGCACCACCCATCTTGAAAAGTTTTCCCCCTTCCATATATTAATGTGCTACAAATAGGAAGTTGATATCACCAACCATTCCCATTTTATTTAGGTATCCATATACATGGCCCACCCTGTAGATAAGGTGCATAGCATAGTGCAATAGGATATCCAAGGTCCAGCTTTATAAGGGAATCATGATCAATATTGGCTTAAGCCTAAATAGCAAAGTGCATTGCATGAAAAAATGCTTGGAGATATCATTTGCAAAGATATGAAGTACATTTTAGCAGTATGTGTGAGTGATGGAGGAAAGATAGGGACATAACCTACCAAGTGTAGTTCGGATGCGGTGCTACCGCCAGTACTCCAGAAGCCAGGCTGCAGCGAATCAGCATCACACTCCACACAGTCACGCCCCCTATCATGTCTTTGGTGATTTATCCTCCATAATATGGTTTAGCGTCCATGGTTTTTGATACTGTAGCTATTTAGAAATACATTTTAGGTGGGTCTATTATATCTTCTTACTTACCAAGTGTTGCTTATAAAAAGAATAGGAGGTGACAGGTATGGACTGGGGCCAAAATTCAGCCCTGGCATTTGAAATCACCCAGGCCCATGTTGTCCCCGTCCCCAAGTACCAGATGTGGATATATTACTAATAGTGATGAGCGAGTGTACTCATTGCTCGGGTGACCTCCGAGTATTTATGACTGCTCGGAGATTTAGTTTTCATTGCGGCAGCTGAATGATTTACAGCTTCTAGCCAGGCTGAGTACATGTGGGGGTTGCCTGGTTGCTAGTTCTCCGGTTTCCTCCCACATTCCAAAAACACTGACAGGGATTCTAGATTGTGAGCCCCATCAAGGACAGTGATGATAATGTGTGCAAACTGTAAAGTGCTGCGGAATATGTTAGTGCTATATAAAAATAAAGATTATTATTACTACAAGACCAATATTTCTAATGATACCCGTGGCCTGCTGGGATAAGTGAAGGAGTCAGCGACTTTGTGCTCCATCACAACTCTTAACAGTATGTGTGTCTTTAGAACACCGATTCTGTTAACAATGTAGCAGACAAGGCAGCCCATGACCAAACAGGCCCTTCTGGCATTTGCCAGAATTGCCAGATGGCCAGTCCGGCCCTGGGAGGTGACATTCCCTGCAAGTGAAGTTTTCTGCACTTTTTTCCCCAAAGTTTACTCTATTGCTGTTATTTTAATTTGATATATTTGTCAATAAAATTTCTGTGTTTATTCTGTTAGCCTTTGTTTTGATATAGGTTTTATTATTTTTCTGAGTCAAGCAGGCAAGTTTCTCTCTTTATGATTTATCAGAAGGTTTGACTACATCAGTGTACTAACAGGGTATGAGAGAAGGAGGTAGAAATGCAAATTTAAAGTGAGCTTGTAGGTTGAAAGAAACTGTTTCCAGGTTGTGACTGCAGCTCCACTGTATCTGTAACTTGTCAGACATTAATTATAACGTACTACTAACTAGTAGTTTAGGAGGAAGGAGATGTCTGCGACACAAGCAGCTAAGCTTTGAAGGGAAAGGCTTTAATGTGTTATCATAGATGAGGATTTACAACCACTGTAAGGCTATGTGCACACATGATGCGGATTTAGTGCGGATCCGCAGCGGATTTTTCCACGCAGAAACGCTGCAGATCCGCACTGTGATTTACAGTACAATGTAAATCAATGGAAAAAAAAAGCTGTGCAGATGGTGTGGAAAAATCCATGCGGAAACGCTGCGGATTTAAAAGAAGTTCATGTCACTTCTTTTGTGCGGATCTGCAGCGTTTCTGCACCCTTCCATTACTGAAATCCGCAGTGGTAAAAACCGCAGAAAATCCGCATCAATTCCGCATAAAAACGCACAAAATCCGCATAAAATCCGTGGCAAATATGCACCTGCGGTTTCTGCCAGGAGATGAGGATTTTGTGCAGAAAATTCTGCACCCCATTCTGCAACGTGTGCACATAGCCTAAATAGGGATGAGCTAATATATTTTACTGGATTTTAATTTTATCTGAACTTTACAAATATCCGCATTCACCAAAATGTTGATTTTTTGTAATTCTCTTCTGTAAGGATTCAGCAAAATGACAGGTAATGGCAGTCATTTTTTTTAAAATGTAAAGGACATTGCAAAGATTTAAAAAGAAATCCTTACACTCCCCTCACAACTCATCTCTCCAGAAGCTCCACTTCTCACTATCACCTGTTAAATCATTGCCATATTTTCTGATCACTGACACGCTGAAATCCCCGGGCCTCTCACACTAGCCAGGATGTTGTGACCTTCTGTGCGCCTCCCTAGAACAGTCTCAAGCCTTATCAGAACCGGAAGTCCCAGCCTAGTGTGAGATGCCTGGGAATTTGTACAAGCAGTGGTGATCAGAAGATATGGTATGGACTGGATGGATGACGGTGAGAAGTTGAAGGGTCGTTCAAGAGGGAAGAAGGTGAGTATGAAGATATTTTAAAAATATTTTGTACATCTTAGGTTTATTATACTGTGGGGTCTTGAGAGGATACAGAGCGTAACAAGGGGCATTAAGTTTGCAGAGAATAACTTCTTTGTGAAGCGAAATACCTGTGAAAATCCATGCAAATAGGTGAAATTGAATTTTGCCTGAACTGTTTAACTATATCTGTAACATTTTCACAGTAGCTATAGAATGCTTTAACAGGAAATAAATATCAGCAATAGCACTTAACTATCCTTATATTTGTGAACTTAAAACCCCAGAAGAAAAAGCAGTTATCAGAAAGTAAGTGTCCTGTTTGCTTGTCTCCAATTTGAATAGCTTTCCTATGATTGATGTTATCCCATGAAAATACACTTTGTATGCCTGACTTCATGTCACAAATATGTTTGTTGTTTAGTCTTTTCTAGCCTAAGGCCCAAGACCTTTTTAGTTTGTGAATTTTTATCTGAAACTGTATTTGCAATTTTAAAGTGGTTGCCTAGGTTTTTCACAAAAATCTGCAAGCATTATATGAGGCTGAGGACTTGTTAATGGTCACAAAGTGTGCAGCACGCACTGTCAGGATTTTCCGGTGCCGGTAGTGCATTCGAGTGGTCACATGACCCCAAGCATGCAGTATGCATTCTCCCAGCCACATTCTGACTAGATGTGGGAGGCTTCGCTCCAATTCCATTCTATTGAGCAAAGCTAGTCACGTCTAGTCGAAATGTGGGCAGAAGTACACATACTTGTGGTCACATGATCACCTTACCTGCCGCCAGCACCGGAGAACCTTCACAGTGCGCAATGCGAGCATTCACAAGTCTGCAATCACTTAGAGTGACTACAGACTTTCGTGAAAAACCTGGGCAACCCCTTCAACGCATAGTGTATAACCCTAGTGCACCATAACATGCTAAAAATGCAGTATAAGCATGTTACATGTTGTAGTACGCACGAGCCTGAAACATCAGTATTATCTTTCCTGTTTTTTTTTAACCTACCAATGGTTCCTAAGGTATGTCACTTCTACTTCCTGTTCACTTACTCTCTGGAAATTAGCAAACAGTATATTATCTAACTTACTAAACATCTTTGTAGTAATATATTGTATAAGAATGTTGTCTACTGTTAAAATTAATTCAAGAAGGGTATTTTAACAACAAACATTTTCGTTATTAAAATTAGAAAGTTCAGCATTTTTCTTTTTTATTTTTGCTTCAAGATCTTTAGGCACATTGTCTCACTTATTTATAAGCCAACAACCCAGGTGACAAATAACCTTCTATATTTACCAAGCAGAGATATAGAGAGAGCATACTGTATTAGCAGCTGAATCTACAAAGACCAATGTCAATCAAACAGGCTGGCAATATACCATATTTCTTGTCACTAAGAGGCTTACTGAAAAGAATCTGTGCCTAATTCTCTTAAACCTTGCAGGTCAAAAGGTTTTGAAATTATTTTTCACACCATTTCTGTGCTTTGTCAACAGGCCTTAGTACTTTTTAGCATATCAAAAAATCCTTGTTGAGGGTGTACTCTAATAATAGTATTTTACACCAATAAAGTACAAGGAAATTGGCTCTGCCATTTCAACAGCCTGGACTAAATTTCGGAGTAGCACAATTCAATAAACAGTGTTAGACATTTTATCATTTGGACAGTGTTAGAAGTAGACCACCCTTGTTTATGATATCAACTGTTCCTTCTAAGATGATAGGATAAATTATGGTGCTTTTTAAGATTACATTAGCATCTGTAATGTTAGTAGTGTTTATTAATGTTGTAGTGACTGCCAAATTCTTTGTGACTTGAAAACGGCCGGTTACTTTAGTTCTCACACACTCACAGAGTCCAGAGAAAGAATTTGTAGAACCAAGGAGTTATCTGCAGATGTTTAAGACTTTCTTGGTACATTTCTTCCATGACATATAAATGATAAAATATATTGTAAGTTATGTTTCTTTATTTCTTGTTGCTTACATAGCACCAATATATTACACAGTGCTTACATCAGTCCCTTTCCCCAATGGGGTTCACAATCTAACTGCGGCTTGTCACACATGTAAAGGCTAGGGTCACACAACCATTGTTTCTCCATCTGAGAAAATTGGTTTTACTATATTAATCAGACCCTGATCATAGTGGGATCCGATATTCTTAGAGGTGGAGAGAAAATAAAAAGTTTCTCTACCTTCTCTATTATGGCAGTTGGTGAAAATCAGACCGCACTTGGATGTCATCCGAGAGCGGTCCAATTTTATTCACAGACCCATAGACTTGAATAGGCGAGTGCCATCCGATTCTTGCTACGATTCTTTAATTGGACCATAAATTCTCCAAAATGTGCTTCATGAATGCTGCGCAAAATCAAACATTCCTATTTTTCACCCATTTTATGACTATTTAGCGCAAAGCAGATCGCACTTTTTTGCAAAAAATTGCAACAATATAACTGTCATACATAAAATCCCTTCAGGAAGGTGCTACAGTACATTTGTGTCAAATTTTGTCACTTTTGTATAAGTCACATTTAAAGAATCTGTCTGCAAAGTCTGGAAAACACTTTGATGTAAAAATCAGAAAACTGAACTACAAAAGACAACTTTCAAAAAGGTGCAAATCGTTTAAAGAACTTTGTTGCAAGCAAAAAGTCACTGATTGAGAGGTATTCGTATAAAAAATGGCAAAAATACTATGATGAACCGGACCTGTAAAACAAGTACAAGCCCAGCATGGGGAAAATACATAATCGTGTCACAGTACAGAGATAATGCATGTAGTGCAAGAGTTATGCAAAAAGTGATGCCACAGAAATGGCATAATGCACAGACGGTACAAGAAATCATGGCACTCCGTGGCAAAATTTGAGAGACCCATTCAATCGAACACGACTGCATTGCATCATCCATATTCATCACTAACTGCACCTTTCTTATGATTGAATTTATGCCCATTTTTGGAACAAAGGTAAAATATAAAAATGCATTTTTCTTGGCTTTCAGTAATCTAAGCAGGCACTTAAGGGCCGGTTTAACCCTTTATGGAGTATCTTGGCCTTAGCCACTAACCAGATCTCGGGATTGGAACCAACCACCCATTTTGATAAGTGTAAAATGCGGTTTGCAGCAAATGTTTGTATTTGGAATTTCCATCAGGCATGCATGTACGCCTGCCAAGTTTTAGATTATATGCCACAGGTGGAAGAACCCTGAGCTCTGACCATTGCAGCACCACTCAAGAGGACAGGAAAAAATAAGGAAGCCACAAAATAGTTGCAATTCTGGATTTATTTTTATAAACATTTCACTTTCACACGTGGAACATGATCCCAAAAGTCTGACCTAATACTCGATAATACTTACAGTCATCTTTAAATTAGTGGCTCTCAATGTTGGTTTTATAAGAGCACATTCCCATTTAGGTTAAAATGCCTGAAAGATTGTATTATACTAGTAATTTAATAGACTAATACATTTAGACTGAAGAAAACATGTTTATCATAGCATTTTTTGGGTGGTAGAGAGGGAGCAAGGGGGATGGGGTGAAGCTAAAAATGCTCTTTCCAGATGTCACCTTAAACTGTCCTCAATCTCAGTCATTTTTTAACTTAATAGCACAAAAATTTGAGAAAGAAACTGAAGCTTACTGTGAGGTTAGTTGTGTGACCAGTGACATCCGTTTTTCTGCCAAAAATGTCTCTGTCTGGCATATGGACGCCTATCTTGTCATCAGTTGTGTCCAAACAAAAAGTCGTTAGACACAACTTGAATATGTGAATCTAACCTTACTAAATATGAGCGCACAGAGTGCCCAGATTTTGTAGTGTAAACTCTATCAACAGTTTGCTGCACAGAGGTGTTAACAATGTGTCTAAGGAGGGAATGTGCAAACAACATGGAACTATGACCTTATTAGTAGCTGTAGAAGAAATTTGCTTGGATTATTTTTTCTTGATTTAATTTTTGATTGTCTCTAGCAGCACAGGAGTATTCACAATTTAAAAAAATGCAACACTTTTCAACTACCGGTTTAACTGGAACATTATAAAGTATTTTAGTAAAAAAAAAAATACAGCAAAGCAAGACCTCCTTACAGGCAATTTCTAATTACAAGCTGTTATGTAAATTAAGGGCGAGTCTAAGGGTACTGTCACACAGTACCATTTTAATCGCTACGACGGCACGATCCGTGACGTCGCAGCGATCGTATGATTATCGCTCCAGCGTCGTAGACTGCGGTCACACGTTGCAATCACGGCGCTGGAGCGATGCCGAAGTCCCCGGTAACCAGGGTAAACATCGGGTAACTAAGCGCAGGGCCGCGCTTAGTAACCCGATGTTTACTCTGGTTACCGGCGTAAACGTAAAATAAACAAACAGTGCATACTTACATTCCGGTGTCTGTCCCCGGCGTTCTGCTTCTCTCCACTGTGTAAGCGCCATAGCCGGAAATCACAGCGGTGACGTCAGACGTCACCGCTGTGCTCGCTGTCCGGCCGGCAGGCGCTCACAGTGCAGAGAAGCTGAGACGATGGAGGACAGACACCGGAATGTAAGTATGTACTGTTTGTTTTTTTTTACGTTTACGCTGGTAACCAGGGTAAACATCGGGTTACTAAGCGCGGCCCTGCGCTTAGTTACCCGATGTTTACCCTGGTTACAAGCGAACACATCGCTGGATCGCTGTCACACACAACGATCCAGCGATGTCAGCGGGTGATCAAGCGACGAAAGAAAGTTCCATACGATCTGCTACGACGTACGATTCTCAGCAGGATCCCTGATCGCTGCTGCGTGTCAGACACGGCGATATCGTAACGATATCGCTAGAACGTCACGAATCGTACCGTCGTAGCGATCAAAATGGTACTGTGTGACAGTACCCTTAACAAAGAATGTGTAGCTAGTGTGATTAGAGATGAGTGGATTGACTTCAGATTAAATTTCCTGAATTTTTCAGGTCTCTGCAAATACAAACAATTTGCAATTCGATTTGAGAGGGTCGCACAGAGAAAAAATTCTGGTAGCATTTCACACACTGCTAAAAACTGCAGAAGCCAAAGAGTGGGCTCATAACAACAGTGGTGGCTGAGCAGGCTTCCCCATAGTACTTTGCAACTAACACATCACGTGGTCTAAGGCAGCCAATCAGGGTATACTAGAAAAGATGAAGCCACTGTAGCCACTATCGTAGCCATTATGAAAGATGAAGTCAGGTCAAGCAGCACCATTTTGGTATTTTACAACCTAGGGATAGGAGATTGTAGGACACATTGCACATACAGTTGTGCTCAAAAGTTTACATACCCCAACAGAATTTTTGCTGTCTTGGCCTTTGTTTCAGAGAATGTGAATGATAACACCAAAACTTTTTCTCCACTCATGGTTAGCGGTTGTGTGAGGCCATTTATTGTCAAACTACTGTGTTTTCTCTTTTTAAATCATAATGACAACCCAAACCATCCAAACGACTTTGATCAAAAGTGCACATACCCCATTTCTTAATACCGTGTATTTCCCCCTCTAACATCAATGACATCTTGAAGTCTTTTTTAGCAGTTGCGGATGGGGTTCTCTGATAAAGCTGCCAAATCTTCTTGGCAAAAAGACTCCAGTTTCTGTAAATTCCTGGGCTGTCTAGCATGAACTATGCTCTTGAGATCTCCCCAGTGTAGTTCAATGATATTGAGGTCAGGAGACTGAGATGGCCACTCCAGAACCTTCATTTTGTTCTGCTGTAGCCAATGACAGGTCAACTTGGCATTGTGTTTTGGAATGTCCAAGTATGTCCCATGCGCAGCTTCCAGGCTGATTGCACATTTGCCTTCAGTATTTGCTGATAACGTGCTGCATTCATCTTTCCTTCAAGCTTGACCAAGTTTCCTGGGACTTTATAGCTCACGCATCCCCAATGCATCAGCAATCCACCTCCATGCTTTACAGTAGGAATGGTGTTCTTTTATCATAGGCCTTGTTGACCTTTCTCCAAATGTCACGTTTATGTTTGTAGCCAAAAAGTTAAATTTTAGTCTCATCGCTCCAAATTACATTGTTCCAGAAGTTTTGAGGCTTGTCTCTGTGCTGTTTTACATATTGTAGGTGAGAAACTTTGTGGCATTTGCTCAGTAATGGCTTTCTTCTGGCTACTCGACCATGCAGCCCAATTTTCTTCAAGTGCCTCCTTATTGTGCATCTTGAACCAGCCACACCACTAGTTTTCAGAGAGTCCATTATTTCAGCTGATGTTATTTGTGGGTTTTTCTTTGCATCACTAACAATTTTCCTGACGGTTGTGGATGAAATTTTTGTTGGTCTGTCTGACCGTGGTTTTGCTTTTACAGAGCCCCTGATTTTCCATTTGTTAATCACAGTTTGAAGACTGCTGACTGGCATGATCAATTCCTTGGATATCTTTTTGTATATCTTTCCTGTTATATACAGCTCAATTACCTTTTCCCCTAGATCCGTTAACATTTTTTTTGCTTTCCCCATGACTCACAATCCAGAAACATCAGTGGCTGGATGAAAGATGCAAGAGACTGTCTGGTCCCTGAAACTCACTCAGCTTTTATGCACACACACTGATTACAAGCAAGCAGGTCACAGGTGAGGATGTTACCTTTAGTAGCGATTCAAACCCATTTGTGTCAACTTCTGTGCATGTTATCAGGCCAAAATCATCAGGGTATGTTAACTTTTGATTAGGATCATTTGGATATTTTGGGTTGTCATTATGATTTAAAAAGCGAAAACACAGTAGTTTGACATTAAATGCCTTCACCCAACCACTAACCATGAGTGGAGAAAAAGTTTTGGTGTTATCATTCTTATTCTCTGAAAAAAGGTCAAGAAAGCAAAAATTCTGCTGGGGTATGTAAACTTTTGAGCACAACTGTAGGGATAGAGAAAGGTGTAAATCTGATTGTGGTGTACTACTGCCATGCTGAACCACATTGAAAACGGTAGTGGTACTCTCAGTCTGAATACAAAGATTAAAGTGATAGACATGTAAACGTGATTATGAATTGATAGATCTGTGATATACTTTACTAACAGCACATTGATAAGAACATGTTTTTTTAATTTTCACACACTGCAAATGATGATAAAAAATCTTGAAACCAAGGCCAGTAAGTCAAAGAGAGTGTACGTTTAGGTTTGTGAGAGGAGCAAGACATAACTGTTTTACGTTTTTGTTAAAGACAAAAGGAAAATCTCCAAATTCCAGAAATTTAAACGCAACTCTCTACCTCTAAAAGTGTGCGTTTGTAAAAAAAAAAATACATTTTTTGTGCACTAAATTGTTGTCATTGTCCAATATGTGACCCATACATGCCATCAGAATTGCTTCATTTTCCTTTCCAGGCATGAACCTACACAACCTACTTAGCAATGTAGCATTTTAGAATTACTGATGTTGCGTTTTTAGACAAGTGGGGGATAATTGAAAAGAAATTAGTGTAAAAATGTTGTAAAACTGTCTTACTAGTATTATAGAAAAACGTGCTTTGTACTGTGTTAGCCTATAAGTAGAAAAATATTCAAAATTGAGAGTTCTCAGTGGATGATATCTTTTAAGAGCTAACTGAAAAAAGGTAACTAATAGCAAGCTTTCGAGACTTCTCAGGATTTATTAAGCCTGATGAAGAAACCTTAATAGTCTCGAAACCTTGGTATTTGTTACTATCTTTTCAGATAGCCATTGAAAGGTATCATTCACTGAGGAATCTCAATTTTGATTTTTTTTTACCTAATAGTATAATTTAACACATGTACACGCCATAACAATGCTGCTGTCTATTGCTGCAAGATCTTTTCCATCTGTATATACCAACTAACGTAGCTTTATCTGTTATATTTTTTGTTGAAGTCTTTAACCCCTTTCCGACTTTGCCGGTAATAATAATCCAGTGTCGGAATCCAACCCTTTGATGTGGGCTCCTGCGCTGAGCCCACATCCTTCCTGGCACATGTTTTGAACAGCTGACATGTGCCTCTAACAGCCGCAGGTGGAATTGCAGTCCACCAGCGAAAGTTAACCTGTTAAATGCTGCTGTCAATCTCTGACAGCAGCATTTAATTCGCGCTTACTGGAAGCGCATCGGAAATCCCACCCATTGGTGACCCCGTCACGTGATTGCGGGTCACCAATGGTTGGCATGACAACCAGAGGTCTCCAGCAGACCTCTATGGTTGTCCTAGCCAGATTGCTATGAGCACCACCCGGTGGTCAGCAAGCATATTGAGTGAGCACTTCTGCTACTCACAGGCGATCTGATCATCGCCGGTGTTTGTCACAAGCAATCAGACAACTTCAGCTTCTAGTTTCCCATGGAGACTATTGAAGCATGCAAAAAGTAAAAAAAACTTTTAAAACTATAAAAAAAATATAAAAGTTCAATAGACCTCCCTTTCACCTTATTCAAAATAAAACAATAAAAAAAAATCAAACATGCACATATTTGGTCTTGCTGTATTCAGAATCACCCGATCTATCAATATAAAAAAGAATGAACCCTATCTGTAAATGGTGTAGCAAGAAAAAAATAAAAAATGCCAGAATTATGTTTTTTTGGTCGTCGCTTCATTGTAATAAAATGCAATAACTGGCGATCAAAAGATCGCATCTACACCAAAATGATATATAAAAAAAATGGAGCCATTTTTTTTTTACCAAAATTTGAATTTTTTTTCACCACTTAAATAAGAAAGAACCTAGACATATTTGGTGTCTATGAACTCGTAATGACCTTGAAAATCATAGCAGCAGGTTTTGGCATTTAGTGAACATGGTAAAAAAAACCAACAACTATGGAATTGCACTTTTTTTTGCAATTTCACCACACTTGGAATTTTTTTCCCATTTTCCAGTACATGATATGTTAAAACCAATGGTGTCATTCGAAAGTACAACTTATCATGCAAAAAACAAGCCCTCACATGGCTATTTTGACCCCCCAAAAAAGTTATGGCTCTGGGAAGAAAGGGAGCAGAAAACAAAAACGCAAAAATGAAAATACAGTGGGGAAAAAAGTATTTAGACAGTCACTAATTGTGCAAGTTCTCCCACTTAAAAAGATGAGAGAGGCCTGTAATTGACATCATAGGTAGACCACAACTATGAGAGTCAAAATGAGAAAATAAATCTAGAAAATCACCTTTTCTGATTTGGCAAGATTTATTTTGCAAATTATGGTGGAAAATAAGTATTTGGTCACCAAAAACATGCAAGATTTCTGCCTCTCACAGACCTGTAACTTCTTCTTTAAGAGGCTCCTCTGTCCTTCACTCATTACCTGTAGTAATGGCACCTGTTCAAACTTGTTATCAGTATAAAAGACACCTGTCCACAATCTCAAGCAGTCACACTCCAAACTCCTCTATCGTGAAGACCAAAGAGCTATCGAAGGACACCAGAAACAAAATTGTAGCCCTGTACCAGGCTGGATAGACTGAACCTGCAACAGGCAAGCAGCTGGATGTGATGAAATCAACTGGGGAGCAATAATAAGAATATGGAAGACATATAGGACCACTGGTAATCTCCCTCGATCTGGGGCTCCACGCAAGATCTCACCCTGTGGGGTCAAAATGATCATAAGAATGGTGAGCAAAAATCCAAGATCCACACAGGGGGACCTAGTGAATGACCTGCATAGAGCTGGGACCACTGTAACAAAGGCTACCATCAGTAACACACTACACCGCAAAATACTCAGATCCTGCAGTGCCAGACATGTTCCCCTGCTTAATTCAGTACATGTCCAGGCCCGTCTGAATCTTGCAAGAGAGCATTTGGATTATCCAGAAGAGTATTGGGAGAATGTCATATGGTCTGATGAAACCAAAGTAGAACTGTTTGGTAGAAACAAAACTCGTGTTTGGAGGAGACAGAATCCTGAGTTGCATCCAAAGAACACCATACCTACTGTGAAGCATGGGGGTGGCAACATCATGCTTTGGGGCTGTTTCTCTGCAAAGGGACCAGGATGACTGATCCATGTACATGAAGGTATGAATGAGGCCATGTATTATGAGACTTTGAGTGCAAACCTCCTTCCATCAGCAAAGGCATTGAAGATGAAATGTGGATGGGTCTTTCAGCATGATAATGATCCCAAGCAGACTGCCAGGGCAATGAAGGAGTGGCTTCGTAAGAAGCATATGAAGGTCCTGGAGTGGCCAAGCCAGTCTCCAGAGCTCGACCCAATAGGAAACCTTTCTAGGGATTTGAAAGTCTGTGTTGTCCAGCGACAGTCCAAAAACACCACTGCTCTAGAGGCGATCTGCATGTAGGAATGGGCCAACATACCATGAACAGTGTGTGACAACCTTGTGAAGACTTACAGAAAACATTTGACCTGTGTCATTGCCAACAAAGGATATATAATATAATATTGAGGTGAACTTTTGTTAATGACCAAATACTCATTTTCCACCATAATTTGCAAAATAAACCTTGCCAAATCATGCTTGCTCATTTTGACTTTAATAGTTGTGGTCTACCTATGATGTCAATTACAAGCCTCTCTCATCTTTTTAAGTGGGAGAACTTGCCCAATTGGTGGCTGACTAAATACTTTGTTAAGCCAGGTCAAGACAGGTATTTAACCTGTCAGGTCTAATAACGCAATTAACCTACAGATATGGGGTTAATCTGCAGGTAATAGTGTTATTAAGATGCCCAGCTACAGTACTGATAGTGCGACCCCTGTGAGAATTTTTTTTTTTCTTCCAGAAGCCGCTGGCTTTCAGTCATGCCTGCTTGCCTAGAGCAATTACAGTTACAGCTTACAGCACTAAAAGTGTTGGCTGCAGTCATGCTCTGACTCTGAAGGAGAAAGTGGACATGATTCTAATGCCAAATTGTGTTGTTGGCTCTGCAAGACCTTGTTGCAGGGGCAGTATAAGTAGTAGCAGCAGCACTTTGAGCCAAGGCATATCTTGAGGTGGGAATCAAAGGGGGATCAAGAAGCTCAGGAATTTCCCACACAGAGGTTACTATCAACTAAATCAGGGGTGACAATGATGATTCTGTGGTGGACACCTTGGACCCACACAGGAGTGGTAATGAAGTGAAATCATCAGAGGAATAGGATGTTGGCCTCGAGGATACACAATGCAGGCAACCATGTGATTAAATAATCCTCTGTGGCAAAATATGCTTGTTCTAAGGTCAGCTCTGGGGCAAGTGAAGTCACATGTGCTGTTGATGGAGGAGGCTGAGCAGAGCCTGAAAGGTCTGGTTGCTGTGATGGTAATTTGTATGTGCAGGCATATTGTGCTAGACAATTTTTTGGTCATCTGCAGGCGCTGCAAGAGGAAAATAAGCCGCGGACAGCCATCACAAAAATCCTCATCAATCACTTATGCTTGGTATACTCTGAGTACACTTTGTCCTTCTCCATGATAACAGGAGATATCCATCACTTATTATGTTTGAGGAAATAGCATTGCTCCTAGTGATCCGATTGTGTGCCAACTAAATTCACACCTGTTCAAGTTGCCATTGTTGCAGACACTGCTGTGTCACCTAGTGGAGTCTGCTTCCTTTGAAGAAATTATGGTTTGTGCTCAATCTCACTGGAAGATGCCCAGCTGTCATTACTACTCACAGATATGGGTGCCAGCTCTGTTCTTTCAGAAGCAGAAGAATGTAAGCCACTCACTTGACCTTTAGCTCCAAAGTGCCATGCACAATAGATACCTGGAGAAGCAGCTGTAAGCAGTGACAGTACATGAGTTTCACTGCCCACTAGGTGAATGTTCTGACAGGACAGGTAATGAAACCTCCATAAGTTGGAGCTATGTCTGTTTCTCCTGCCAGGCTATGGTTATCTGCCTCCTCCTATATATTCTCTGGATCCCACTAACTAAACATGATGCAAAATCATTTTAGCAGAAAGGGAGTGGAGTGGTTTGCTCAGCCCCAGGGGATATTGGGAAAGTAATTATTGTGTCCTGGACATCCAAGAGTAAGGTGTTTGCTAGAGAGTCTCCTGTCAGACTGAAATCAGACAAGCTGTATAGACCAGTTCTTCCTGGGAAGCGATTGCTGTAATCATAGAAGCAGGCAGGAGAACCAGGAGCATCTTTATTATCTCAAGATACAATTGAGAGAACTACAACCCTGGACTCATCTTCCTCCCCCAACCTCACTGCATTAGCAAGGTACAGTTCTGCTTATGTTAGAACACTATGTGTGAAGAGAATTTATCTGTAAAGAGACTTTCATATATGTTGATAAAGCATTACATGAAGAGGAGTGATTCTGTGTGGTGAAAAGAAGCTTGAATTAAACCCCTGTGGTCATCTTCAGCTCAGAACTGTGTCATAGCTATGTGCCTGTAAACCATTACCTCCCATCTACTGTGAAGAATTATAATTATTGGTCACCCTGAGTAAGATTTCCCCAGGATTCCAACAAGAACTCAAGTTTCCTTCTTATCGCCCTCATATCCTGAGTGGCATGCATGCAACATACGTTCCTTACTCACTTTTGTTTCTGGATCCTTCATTACCTCCCCATTCATGGGACAGGTTCCAGCTAAAAACAAGATAGAAGACCTTGGGTCTGGGTTAACAGGTCTGACTTTACTGCGCAATTCATTTACACATGACTGTAGCATACAGGTTAAGACAAAGTCTCTTTTTAGTGATGTTCTCTTGGTTTTGTGTCCCATCAGTCCTTTTCCCTGTCCTGTGATGTGACTTACCACATCTTCACTCCACTCTGCAAAAGAGCTGACATCTTTCTTATTAGGGAAACAGAGGCATGACTCACTGTACCTCTTCTGGACCTTAGGTCCAAGACTGTACTGGCATCCAGACATTACGAAAGATGTGCCCTCATTCTTCTAGGAAACTTATACTGACCGGACCCGTTCTCTTCTGCTGCAGCTTAGATACGCTAGAACCTTATAACTCTGCTATGTTTAGCCACTCCACACAGCACTTGCACATGAACTTGACTGAGTCCTGGACTCTGACTAACTCTATAACTGTAACCCTGTAACATTTTCTATAAAATCTGATCTAACCACTCTCAAACTGTGGGCTAATCCCAACTCTATTAACTATCTAATACCTAGTGTAGTGCAAAGTGTATCCTTATCTACTGTATGGTTCCTCTAGTAAATAGACCTCCCACATACCCAGGAATGGCCTTAGGTACAGCCTGTAGGACAACTGAACACACAACACTGGCCATAGGGATACATAATAATATTACTTTTTATCATGCAAACAACATAAATAAAGCTTCCTATCAACCCCTTTGTTGCCACAAAGTTTTCTGTTGCCAAGTGGTTTTAAAGCTGGAAAGCATGGGTGACAAAAGCCATACAGAAGATGAGCTGCTGCTGTGCAACAAGTGGCAAATCTCATGCTGGTTAGCTCATCGTCAACTGCAGCTGATAATTGTTGTGTGTGACAATGCTTAGAATATTCTGGCTGCCTTACGGTTGGGCAAAGTAACTCATGGTCAGCACACACATTTCTTGAATTTTTAAATGTGCAACATTTCTTCCAGAAATATTGAGAAAGGTAGTAGCTATGGCCAAGAACGTTTTTGCTCATTTAAACCTTTCTTACATACAAAACATTCATGACTTTACAAAAACAGTTCGGTCTTCCAGAACTTGCCTGATTTTTGATGTCAAAATTAGTTGGAATTTTTTGTTGCGTATCTTGTAGCATCTGTACAATCATTGTAAAGTGGTGATGGACTATATAATACAGCATCCAAACTGAAGCATGGGATAGTTTGAGGACTGCTATTGGCAGCTGATGAGGCATGCATATCTCCTATTGAAGCCTTTTGAAGAGGCAATAACATTTTTCAGCAGGGACAATTGTACAATCATTTATTTCATCCTCCTCATATGTATTCTGGAAAAAACACTCAACAGCAACATGTATATGTTTATTACTACTGTTTGTCTGCTGGGGACCATTAAAGTCAATGTTACATGTTGCAGGATGTGGAGGAGGAGAAATAGGATGAGCAGCAGCAGATGGATGATCATGATTACGAATTATTTCAGTGGGAAGATGAAAGTAGTCTAACGGGAATATCATTCGTCCTTTGAGCATGGCAAGCTATATGCTGGAATGCTTGTGGGAGGACAGGCATGTTCTTACCATCAAGGAAAGGGATGACTATAATATATCCATGCTTATATATCCAAGCAAAATGGGGGAATCTTTTCCAATATCTGAAGGTGAGTCCAAATTTTCTTATAACTAGGATAAACTGGGTTGCCTGTTCTGTTCTGTGTGAATACCAAGAAGCTACATGACTGACCATCAGACCCCTCTGTAATCCACACAGACCCAATACTCCCTTAATTGTGCAGCATTAGAGCTGCAATAAATAATTGAGGCAGCAGCAGCAGCAAGAACTACAGGATATTTGACATAATGGCACTCATTTTTAATCTATCTTTTGTCAATCTGACCCACTTCAGCAAACAGAGATGCACCTGTTGAACAGCCAGGTTCAGTTTACTTAGACTTTATTCTTTCTAAGGCTATACTCTGAGCATGGAACACAGAACTTCTGGGTCAGTAGACTGGATCAGTGACAAGATTATATTCAGCTTCCGATATACTATCAGTGACGGTATTAAGCGATGGTCTTGTCAGATCTAATTGGACCAGATTATCCCCCATAAGTATGAAAACCCTTAAATTTGTCAAAATGAACCAGGCATTGATCAGTGACAACTTTCATTCACATATGGCTGATGCCAATAATTAGATAAGCCATACCATTTGTTTGCATGATTGCCTGTTGTCTGTCTCCTATACAGTTCTGCTGTAATCTAAACTGTAGGACTGTTGAATACAGGGTTTGCCAATCCGCCAATCATGCACTTGTCCAGTATGTTTAATTGCTGTATTGTACTTCTACTGAGATGCATACCCTCTTTGGGAGGGCACCTTTTGGGAGCTTCGTGAAACAACTCATAAAATAAAGGGACATTTTTCACAGCCTGCTGATAAGCCATTGGTTCTTCACTTTGAAAACATCTATCTTGTTCCTGCCCACTACAGTTGTATGAGACTTCAGGGTGTTGTACTTATAAATTCCAGACACTTGGAGGCTTTTAGTATTTAAATTCAATGCAAATAATTTTTTTTGGTTGGGGGAAACTGGGTGAAGTTAGTGAAACTGAATTCAAATTTAATCTTTAAGTGTGATCATCAATTACAATTGTAGCAAATATTGAAAGGTTGTTGCCATCTTGCCCATTTCATTTTTTTTGTGGCATAAATAATAACATAACCTTTATGGAACAGGTTGCTATGATTGTGGTGAATATGACCAATTTTATAAAATATTTTTTTCATCTCCTATAATAATTTCTGTACTCTTGTATTAGTTTTGTACGTCTAAGCATTTTATTTATTTTAATAAATACTGGTTTAGCAAGAGGACTTGATGTTATCCTTTCTTTGATCTCTTATATTTTATAAACAGACGGCTTAATAGGCTTCTGTACATGGCAGATCTCAAGCCATTATTAGTCTGTCTTTGCAACTTATCAGTGCCATGCCATACCATGGGGTGGGAAGGAGGGTGCTCAGTTGGATGATGGAAGTGGTCCCCTCTCTTTAAGTACAATCATAAGTATCAATGCAAAAAAGCCACTTCAATTATTTATAAATAGACTGTGACAACTGATAAAGGGAGTCTGTCACCACTGTTCAAACTAAGCACAGGTGCTCGGGGGCATCGAGCGCCTCTGCTTGGTGTGAGCAGTCCTCTTCTGCTGACACATTCCCTTTAAACACTCTGTTAAGACATTGCATGATTTAAGTAAACTTTTGTGACAATACCTATAATGTAACAGGAACCTCTTATTTGGTATGTAACATCTAAGGTTGGGAGTAAGGGTTGGAGTCAGTTTAAAGCCTGAAAATACAAAAACTCAATATCTGGCATAAAATTAAATGTTTTGGCAATTTTTAAAAATCAAACTATTTTTTTGCTTTACATTTTTATTTGTATTTTTTAAATATTATTTTACTATTTTTTACTCATTGAAGATATCCTAAGTATCTTCCCGGGAAGTAGAAATGGCATTTCTAAATTCATATATATGTGTTATAGTTGGATGACCTGACAGCTCAATGTATGTGGAAAGAGAATAAATTTGACAAGTTTTTCTGTAACCTAGCCATCTCATTATGTGAAAATGGTCCCAGAACAGAAGGAATAACCACCGTTCAATTAAATGCTTATTATTACACAAATAAAGCACAATTTGGAAGAAAATTGGTCTTCAGTAGTTATTTTCCAAAAGGAATTTGTTCAGCATTTTTACATACTGGAAAAATATTGCATTGATTGAAAGTGCTGAATTAGTAGAAAGAAATGATTACTGAAATGAAAATGTAGCTTGAATATTCCAATATACCCAGATGATGTCAGAAGTACTGACCGGTGACCCAATTTTGTACCTATTTCAGTGTGATTGTAGGAAATTACTTCTAGGACCTTGTTATGATATTATGTGCGGCAGCATGATTATCCACAGTCAACACATCATTAGCGTTGGATTAAAGATGGGCATGAAAAAGGATCTAGTCATTTACACACAGGATTGCAGTATTGTAATATCATGTGTTTGGCTGATCACGGTGCTTGGGTCTTAGATTATGCTTTGCTTTCTCTCAAGTCTTAAATGAACTTTGACTGCCTCCTTTTGTATGCCAACTTCAACAGCAAAACATTTCCAAAGCAATGTAATTAAACATTCCAGCAGTTGGAAAGACAGCAGATAATGTCTCGTTCATATGTCAAGTCATCTTCTATTAAGGATTGGATTACCAGAAGTATGCCACCTTTTCACCGCTAAGCACAGACGAAAAAAATTACTTAGACAAGATGGCAGTAGGAAAGTACAGCGATACACATTTCCTCAGAAAAGTATGATAGAGTTTTAGCATAAGGCGGGATCGTTAGGCAAGAATTTGATGTAGAATTAGACATAGTTTTTTTTATAGATTTGAGTCAGGAGATATCTTTATGACCTTTTTATTTTTGCTTTCTGATAAATTGGATAAATAATTACCGTATTTTTGCGGTTCATAAGATTCACCGGATTATAAAATGCACCACAAATTTTGAGGAGAAAAATAGGAAAAAAAACTTTTTTTTAATAAAATAGTGGTTCTTCTTACAATCCATGCATCTTATTACTTACTGGGGGTGGTGGCTGTGGTGAAACAGGGTCCCTGCTGGCGGAGGCAGGAGTGGGGCGATGCTGCGGACCCTAGACTGGGAGAAAGAGGTGTTTGGATGTCCACTGACATTTTGTGAAAGCCCAGAGCCCCCGTACTTCCATGGTTTACTACATGGTTGACTCCAGAAAAATGGCTGCTGTGGGGGGTGGATGCCCAGATGGAGATCTTGGCTCTGAAATCTCATCTCCCGAGATCTTGGTGCCAAGATCTCCATCTGTGCATGCGCTGCCCCCAGCATCCATTTTCCCTGAGTCCACCGCAGTGTAATCCTTGGAAGTGCGAGGGTCCCGGGCTTTCATAAAATGCTAGTGGGGCCCCCACACCACCGAACACCTGCAGTGTCGCACCTCCAAACACCCCCTCATCCCAGCCTGCGGCCTGCAGCAATGCGCCACTCTTGCCTCCTCCAGCAATCCAGCAGCAACCCTGGGACCCTGCTCCACCCCTGCTGGTAAGGTATATTCGAATTATAAGACACCCCCCATTTTCCCCTAAATTTTTTTGGGAAAAAAAGTGCATCTTATAATCCAAAAACTATGGGTACATTTTTTTCCACATGTATGAACAAATAGCATCATACTGCAAGTTCTTCTACTGTGTATAATTAGGAAATGCTATAGTCTAATGATCAGAGGTAATGTGAAATTCTGGTACTTTAGTCAATCTCAAGAATGAAAGAACTGAGGTCCCTATGACTCTTTTTTCCTTGCATAGCAATGCTACTGTCAAACCCACTGTGTAGGGCTCCATATAAATGTATGGGACTTTGGTACTGTTGAATGCACAGAGTGTGAATAGAAGAAACACTGATCAGGGAAGCACAGTGAAGAAACTACAGTGTCATGATGTCTTTTATCTAAGCACCTTGAAAGACTCACAGCCAGCCTCCCATTCATCATGTTCAATAGCATATTCTACTTATGCGCCTGAAGGTGGTGACTAAACATGTATTTTTCTGTTTACTTTCAGATATAATAAAACCAATCAAATCATAAAAATTGACAATAGCATGCCATATTTGCATAATAATTTGCAATCTTTTTACTTTTTCTGACACTCACAGAACTTTTTTAACAAGTTGGCGGAACCCAGTGAGAGGGTGCAAGAACATACAAGCTCTGACAACCTGACTATTCCAAAAGAAAGCATAAATTATAGTGCAAATTTGCATTACCTTGTTTGCTGAGTGACTAGAGAGGAGTGAATTTAATTAAATTCGACTTGAAAATACAAATAAAATCTGCATTTATGAGAGTATGGATTTTTGTAAAATTGCTTTGTGCAGATTCAGCAAAATGGCGGCTGGCTGGTAGCAATTTTGCTGAACCGTTAATTGCCAGGAGGTGATGAGTGAAAGAAGAGGCAGCTTTGTGGACTGAATGGGGGGCAGCAAGCATGTTATGATAATTATGCTCCAAGGTATGAAGAGACCCTGTAGCATAATATATGGCCACAGCATTCAATGTGCGCTATTCAAATTTCTAGGAAAATCCGTATAATTTAGTGTATTTAAATTTTGTCACATCTTTATCATCTCTAATAAGCGACATCTACTGTATTTGGGTATATGAAGGAACATTCACACAATGGCGTGAAGCATGAAATAGTCTAACAGACAAAACTTTCTTTGTTGCAAACCAAGATTCAGGCTATATACTTGTAATTTCATGTAATCTAATTCACCATTGAAACATAAGGTAAAACAATTGTTTTCATATTTATAGTGTGCATTACTTCTACTTGTTTCTCATTCATTAAAAATGTTTTTTTTTTTTTAAATATGACATGATGTTGAATGTTAATTTCAGGGGCGTAACTATAATAGGTGAAGGGGTTGCAAACGGACCTGAACTCTGCAGAATAGGATGACCCTAAAGGTCCCTGAACCCCATGTGTAAATATTATTACTAGTAAAAATATGTGTTAGCTGGGAACTCTGTTGGAGATTGTGCATTGGTGCCCACAGGCTTCATGTTACGCCACTACTGCTAATTGGATATATTTTAAGAGACATAGATATCCTAATGAGAAATTGCTGCTTGTTAACTTGTGGTACAATCGTATGCAGTCATCATGATAATCATATCACATGTTGGTTAGTTGCAGAATGGTAGTGTGCAAACTAGTCTAGTATTTCAGCAACTACCACAAGGATAGACCTGTTGAATGTTTGTGTACTGTGATTCTTGTGATAATCTCTATTGATGCAATAGAACATTTCAAAGTCATTTCTAGTTTCATATTAAAAAGAAAAAAGGTAAAGATAGAAAGTGGAAAATATTTTGATGTCATGAAATACGGTAGTCAGATCTATCTGCCAAAGCCTGGTAACTTAATCTGTGAAGTTCTAAATAGGAATCATTGTAAGTGATAATTCTAGTGTGGTCACAGCTCTTGCTTTAGGTTATTTAGGTCAACAGAAGTGGTATCTTATTCATACAAGATGCAATTCCTTATTTAAAAAAATTGTTACAAATCTGACAATTAGATAAACATGTTAGCAGAAGTAAAGTCTATAGAAAAATGAGCACTTACTGAATATTAAACCAAATATCCGAAGTTTAGACAATTATATGTATTTCTGGCTTTATCACATACAGTATGTTATGTGATGTTATGTTTTAAAGGGAATCTGTTAGCAGGGTTTCACCATCAAAACTATTTATATGCACGTGTAACTCTTTGAAAGACAAGTCCAGCAATACCCTTACATGGTCAGTCTGTGTTAGGGTTGGCCGATTGCGCTAAATAAAAAATAAAATAATGCGCAATAGCAACCCGGGATCCACCGTGCAGAGAAGGAAAACTGCTGCTAGTGTACAATGGTGGAACGCATAGTGAGCGATTACCTGTACACACTGGGTTAACACCACTCTGTGAACAGGGAGCTGAGTTCTAAACTCTGTTACTCCACAGAGAGGAACAGTACAGAAACAAAGGAGAAGCTCTGCTACTTAGCTGTGTCACGTGCACACAGAAACAAAAAAGCTGCTCAGCATTGAGCTGTGTCACTCACATACAGAAATGGAAGAGATGCTCTGCACCAGAGCTGTGTCACTCGCAAACAGAAATGAAAGAGCTGCTCAGCAACTGAGCTGTGTCACTCGCACACAGAAATGAAAGAGCTGCTCAGCAATTGAGCTGTGTCACTCGCACACAGAAACTAAACCAATGCTCCTGCAACTGAGCTGTGTCACACACATAAACAAAACCGATGCTCTGCAACTGAGCTGTGTCACTCACACACAGAAATGAAACAAATGCTCTGAGCATAATAGCCTGACTAGGGTTGAGCTTGCTCTGGAACTCTACTGTGCTAACTGCACACATGTAGGTAGCAGATGCTAAGCCAAATGGCTAATTGCCCCCCCACTGACACTAGCTGCCTGCCTAAGTGTACAGTCCCAAGCTATACAGACACACAATACTTGCAGACAGAGTGGTAGAGACTCCACTCACATAGCCATACATAAAATGATACTAGCGTGCCCGTGGGTGCCATTGGAAGACTTTTAAGCCCAAAGCTCCACCCCAAACATTCACGTCCAACTGACCGTAACATCACGGACATGTTCAGTAGTGTAATTTCTGGACTTAGGCTCCAGAGTTACCATAGGCTTGGCTGGAGAGCCAGCAGTAACCAAACGAACATCACAAGCCTGAGCAAGATGCTGGGACCAACGTCTATGCTCAGCAGCACCTGCAGCAGCCAAGCCTGAATGGGAGACCGCAGTGGCATCTAAGGCTTGAGATCTATCCCATACAGCAGGATAATCCCGACACCTAACAGTCTGTTCCTCTATTAATGAGAAATCAGCATTTGAGTTGATGTAATAGAATGCCGGTGTTGAGTATGTTACCACGGAACAGACAGACCAACTGTTGAGGGGTTTACTAACAGGAATAAGGTACTCCTCGCAGGGAGAAAACAGTAGAATATAAACTAATAATATAGCCATGCAAATATATGGAAAGTAGTATAAGTTCCCAGACAGTCAAACAGTGCAACAGTAGTAAATTGAATTTCTTGAGAAAACACTTATCAGTATGATGAGGACTTGCTTGTAGGGTCGTCTTCTCCAATGTAGGTGCTGAGAAACAGCTGCACTTGTCGATTCTGAAGTCTCTCCTCTGTCTCTTGGGAACTGGAAACTCCAAGGTTAAATCTTTGCAGTCTCTTCTTAGGGTGAAACTGGAAGCGGGAAGTAGAACAACCACACTGCTGCAAGAGTCTCTCTATGTTAAGCTGACAGTCTCTCTGCAGTAACAATGCCACACACACTGAGCAGTTTACTTGTCACACTCAGGGGTCTTGGCTTGTCACTGCGGTCACTGGGGCTGCGCGCTCGGGTCACTGTCTCTACACTGTCAGGGGGAAAGTCTCCTATGATCATGGAGGCTTCCGAGTCCACACCCTCACATTCAGCCTTCACTATGGCTCGTATCTCAACCACAGTGCCCTCACGGGGAGCACTCTCTCTTAGGGAGCACCGCACTGTAGCATGCTTTCTCTCTGGAATGCTGTCCCCTCTCTCTGGCATGCTCTGCTTTCGCGCCCTCTGCCTGCCCGCTGTTTTGGACCACCGCCCCTTCCACTTCCTCTCTGGCTCAAGCAGTCACATGGTCTCCTCTGTCCAGGGCAGAAAGTCCTCCCCCCAACAACCCAGCTGTCCTGCTAAGTGGTTCCAGGTAAGGAGCAGGGAAAGCAGCCTTTGGGCTCTTCTTCCTTTTCACCCCCTTACATTGATATGCGAATAAGACTGTAGATCTGAAACCACTATCATTGATGACTCTTTTTCTTGAAGTCACACAACATTAAGGCTGTCAGTCAAGAAGGAGGCAGCACTGGGTGGAGAGTAGAGCTAGAGTCACAGAGGCTTCAGATCTATAGCATAATTTGCATATCAATTAAAATGCTGATTTCTCAGTAATAGAGTAATGGACTGGTCATTTAAAGGTATGGCTGAACTTGTCTTTGAAAGAGTTATTTGTGCATTTAAATAGTTTAGAGGGGTGACAGCTGCAGCAGTTCAAAGAAAAGATAATGTAAAATGCAGACTAATATGACCAGTCACATAGGTATGTCCCTACTGACATCTTTCCACTCCACTCCATTGGCAGGTCCCTCCCTATACAAACAAATAAGCAAAGATCTGTTAGTCTAGGTAAGCAAGGACAAGAGAAGCCAACAGGGCAAACCTCTGTCATTATCAGCCAGCGCTGGCTTCACTCTGTCTGCCGCCAGACAAATCACATACATTCAGAGGAAGTGAGAGCTGCTGCTTTCTCACTTCCTCTGGATGTTTGTGACAAGTCTGAAGGTGGGGAGAGTGAAGCCAGCGCTGATTGGCCTCAGGGATCATATGACGTTACAATGTCACGTTTCCAAAGAAAGCCAGTGTTAACATTTCTCCTTGTGGAGACTGACAAGCCAGGCCTGGCATATCAGAGTTAGGAGACTAAAGGTACCGTCACACTCAGCGACGCTGCGGCGATATAGACAACTAGCCGATCTAAACTAGATCGCTGGAGCGTCGCTGTTTAGGTCGCTGTAGAGACGTCAAACACAGCAACTCCAGAACGATGCAGGAGCGATCCTGTGATGTAACGGCGACTCACTTCTCGTTCTCGCTGGTTGTTAGCTCCATGTCAAACAGCCGGAGTGTACCGACTGGCTAGAAGGAGACGCTGCGACGCCCCCTATGCTGGTTGCTGGCGTCGTTGCTTTTGATGTAAAAAATGACGATACACGCCGACCTGACGACGAAATAAAGTTCTGGACTTCTAGCTCCGACCAGCGATGGCACAGCGGGATCCAGATCGCTGCTGCATGTCAAACACAATGAGATCGCTATCCAGGACGCTGCAACGTCTCGGATTGTTGTCGTTCTCTTTGCAAAGTTGCTGAGTGTGACGGTACCTTTAAACATAATACTTGCTACTCTGTGAAATTAAATATGCAAATTGCCTCTTCAGAGAGAAAGGCTACAGAGGAAGAATACAGTGGGAATGAAAAGGTTTCTTACTGTGAGGGAAACGTGCTTAAGACTGTGTACCAGCCATCCATTGTATATAACCCTTATCAAGTTCAGTAAAGTCCCAATGTTTGAAGAAAACTCTCCTTTATTAATCTGTGGAATTCCTGGTCTTGGACAGCCAACATATCAACTAGAGCTGACCTGCACGGCTGTAAGGCCCATGTAATACAAGCACCAACACTCAGCCAGAACCCACTCTTTGAAATAGAGTGCGGGGGCGTGACAGGAGAAGACCAGTGGCGCGACAGGAGAAGACCAGTGCCTCGCCCGAGGCTACCGCCCTGTGCCGCGCTTCAGTAGCACAGGTTGAGTTGTGTTCTTAAAGGTGTAATATATCCAGAAGCACAAGAGGGAATTGTGACTGACTCTTTCTTTTTAGGAGGAAGGGGCAACATTCTCATGAAGCAATGTGACTAGCTCTCTTAATACTAAAAGCTGACATTGTTGTGTTGCCAATGTGGATGGCACAAGCTAATTTTTTGAAGCCATAGATGGCACTGTCGAAACGGGCAGAATAAAGAAAGCATAGATACGTTTTTTATACTCGTTTCATTACTTCATTAATATTTGGCTAACAATTTACAATGAGGGTGTCTGCGTTGTCTTTATTGGTGTGGACAAAGACAGAGAAAGGACTCCATTATTCTTTTAATTTAACTTTTTTTTTCCACAAATGTATTATATATTGAGATTACTAAAATTTTGAGGTAAAGAAATAATGTGTTCATACAGAGAAATGGTTTTTGCATTGCTTGACAATATTTTTATATGTCAGTGTACTTCCTGCTCCTAAACAGAAACACATTTATCGCTTCTTATGTGTTTGTATCCCACATGGTATACTGTATGTTGTATACCTAGCATGCCAAATATCTCAGGTTCTGTTCTGAAGACTTTCATAAAATGTTTGTGAATGTTACTTGATGCCTGTTCACTGTTCATAGTGGATTAGCTTATAATTTATGCTTAATGGCCATTTAAAGACAGGTGCCAGCTCTACACACACCAAGGGCCAAGGATACTTTATACTTCTGATTATTACAGTGTTGTAAATTCTATCCATACATAAACAGTGAAGTATTAGGCTTATGAGAAAGAAAAGGATGCAGACTTTAATGCAGAAGTTTAGTTTTTGTTTAATAATAGATAGATAGATGTTAAATATAATTCTAAAGCATATTATAGGTCAGGCATATCCAAGGGGCATAAAGTAAAATATTGCAGCACATGGGAGTTTGTGACAGAAGCCTGGACAGTTTGACAGTACAGTCATAATTTATTGGAACACTCCAGTTATCTGAGCATTCAGGAAGCCATTGCTCAGAAAAAATTGACACTTGTATGTCTGCATGTTGTCTTCTGCATATTCTTACCAGGACATCTTTTAGACTCTGATAATATGTACTGTATCTGTTATTTTCAGTTTCCTTTCTTTTTGCAATGGGTTTTCTCGTCTCCTAGAATAGGAGCAGGTTGCACCCCAGCCTGCTGGTTTCCTGCTTGCTGATGGGATAGAAGGGTGGATGTAGCTAGCGAAAACTGTGCATTCTTCGACACTACAAAGGCAGCTTTGCCCCATGCAGCATCGGGGAAGAGCAGTGGAGCTAAAGCTGGCCAGATCAGAAGCTTACTGTGTATTCTGGGGATCCCAGCTAGCTTCAGTGCAATGGATGAGCAACAAACAGTAAAGTTCAAAAAATCCCCATATTCTTAAGAACAGGCAGAATTTTTAATAAGAAGTAAATTGCAAAGTTGCTTGTGTTCACAAACAATTTGCATTTTTACCCATTTAAGGTGATGAGAATAACCTTTTAAGTACCTGGAATCTTACTTGTAGTAGTTAAAAAAGGGTTTACAATTAGTTTTACATTTGATAAATTACGACAATTGGAATACTAGCAATTACCGTATATTTCTGATTATAAGGCTGGCCTCACACTCAGAGTATGTAAATACGGTCCGTTTTTTACGGCCGTAATACGCAGAAAAGTCCCCAAAATAGTGATCCGTATGTCATCCGTAGGCAGGGTGTGTCAGCGTATTTTGCGCATGGCATCCTCCGTATGTAATCCGTATGGCATCCGTACTGCGATATTTTCTCGCAGGCTTGCAAAACCGACATCTAATGGATTTATGTTCTCAAATGTTCATTAAAACATATCTACAGTATGTATATATATATACACTCACCGGCCACTTTATTAGGTACACCATGCTAGTAACGGGTTGGACCCCTTTTGCCTTCAGAACTGCCTCAATTCTTCGTGGCATAGATTCAACAAGGTGCTGGAAGCATTCCTCAGAGATTTTGGTCCATATTGACATGATGGCATCACACAGTTGCCGCAGATTTGTCGGCTGCACATCCCAAAGATGCTCCATACAAGGCAGGATGGATCCATGCTTTCATGTTGTTTACGCCAAATTCTGACCCTACCATCCGAATGTCGCAGCAGAAATCGAGACTCATCAGACCAAGCAACGTTTTTCCAATCTTCTACTGTCCAATTTCGATGAGCTTGTACAAATTGTAGCCTCAGTTTCCTGTTCTTAGCTGAAAGGAGTGGTACCCGGTGTGGTCTTCTGCTGCTGTAGCCCATCTGCCTCAAAGTTCGACGCACTGTGCGTTCAGAGATACTCTTAGGCCTACCTTGGTTGTAACAGGTGGCGATTTGAGTCACTGTTGCCTTTCTATCAGCTCGAACCAGTCTGCCCATTCTCCTCTGACCTCTGGCATCAACAAGGCATTTCCGCCCACAGAACTGCCGCTCACTGGATTTTTTTTCTTTTTCGGACCATTCTCTGTAAACCCTAGAGATGGTTGTGCGTGAAAATCCCAGTAGATCAGCAGTTTCTGAAATACTCAGACCAGCCCTTCTGGCACCAACAACCATGCCACGTTCAAAGGCACTCAAATCACCTTTCTTCCCCATACTGATGCTCGGTTTGAACTGCAGGAGATTGTCTTGACCATGTCTACATGCCTAAATGCACTGAGTTGCCGCCATGTGATTGGCTGATTAGAAATTAAGTGTTAACAAGAAGTTGGACAGGTGTACCTAATAAAGTGGCCAGTGAGTGTATATGTCATTGAGACACATATATATTCTGTATTTATATTTATCCACAAATATATATGACAATAAACCATGGTAATATGATAGAGTATTTACATATAAATTATAACCATGTATTTAAAGGGAACCTATCACCCCGTTTTTTAAAGATTAGATAAAAATAGTGTGAAATAGGGGCAGAGCTGGGCTTTACATTACTGCTTTTTTGGAGACTTTATTCCCCCGTTAGGCCGCCGAAATACCTTTGTGAAGTGGCCGTTTTGTCCTGTCACTCAAGTTGGTCAGGTCGGATGGGCGTGGTTAAATAGCGGTTCCTCCCCCCTGCTTCTCAGCGTGTCTTTCGTAAACGCGATCTGTGAATGGCACAGATCGCGCTTTTTCTTAACAGTTGCGCATTGAATTTGCCTCCGGCGCCTGCGCATTATGTTTTGCCCAACTGTGGGCATAGCATATTTTACATCACTGCGCATGCGCGGGTCGTAACTTTAGCCTTGGTGCCCCGGAAGTGATCATATGGGCATAGTGTTTATCTGGATGCCGGTAAAGTTTTCTCAGCCCGAACTGCGATTTTGGCACCAAATTTACGCTCGCAGCATAAGTTTGGTGCCAAAATTGCAGTTCGGGCTGAGAAAACATTACTGGCATCCAGATAAACACTATGCCCATATGATCACTTCCGGGGCACCAAGGCTAAAGTTACGACGCGCATAATGCGCAGGCGCCGGAGGCAAATTCAATGCGCAACTGCTAAGAAAAAGCGCGATCTGTGCCATTCACAGATCGCGTTTACGAAAGACACGCCGAGAAGCAGGGGGGAGGAACCGCTATTTAACCACGCCCATCCGACCTGACCAACTTGAGTGACAGGACAAAACGGCCACTTCACAAAGGTATTTCGGCGGCCTAACGGGGGAATAAAGTCTCCAAAAAAGCAGTAATGTAAAGCCCAGCTCTGCCCCTATTTCACACTATTTTTATCTAATCTTTAAAAAACGGGGTGATACGTTCCCTTTAATAGGATGGATATCGCCCTCATCAACTACTACATAGAACACAAGAAAAAATGATGATCAAAGAGGCAATGATATCAGTATAAAACCACAATTTTATTAAATAGATACATATAAAAGCATACTACCAATATTCAGAGAATTGGAACAACTAACATATGTCACACTATCACTAGTGTTGACGCACAGCGCCCCGCGACACATAGCCAGCTCCCATATTGGGTGTTAATGGAAGGCAATACTGAAAAAGTATAAACATATTGTGATTATCAACTCATAATTAATGTCCAGAATGCCATCCCATTTTATGATCACATTACCCTATCTCATAAACATCATGACCCCATTGGGCCTATACACGCTGGAAGGATATAATTACCCATACATGAATTGGGTCTTGGCTGCTGTGTCACCGGGCTGCGTGCGTCTGCCCCGATGCGCGTTTCAGACTCCTTTTTCAAGGGGCCTAATGTGTGCACATCCCTCCGACATTAAATAGTACCGGGATGCAGCGTGGTACGCCGCAAAACCGGATGTGTAGTGCCCTCCCCCGGAAATGACGCGCACTTTTGCTCGGTCACCAGCGACGCCGGCAGGCGTCGGCATCATAACGTAGGCGGAGCCAAGCAGGCATCCACCACGTCACAAGACGCCGAAAGCCCGCAGGCGCAGCTAGGAGCGGGCAACATGCGCATACAGAGGAGGACATGCTAAGACGGGGAACATCTATAACGCTGCACACATATATATAACATCAGGTAGCAATAACCTATGTTCCTACTATCAATTACCGGGCACAACTGATCTTCAAGTACGTGGATATAAATATACAAAACATACCACAACATATTAAGACAAAACAAACAACAATATTAGCATTAATATAAAAACACAGAGAGATGGTGAGAGATACATAAATAACCGTCAACAGACTATACGATGGAACTATAGAAATGGGACATAACTGATATTTTCATTGAGTCCAGATGGATATAGTGAACCGATGGTCCATATCCACCTGGACCATCTCTCTGTGTTTTTTATTCATTATTTTTATTTTTCTTTTTTCTTTTTTAGAACTTAGTATATATGTTATATGATGTGGTTCGCAATAATAGCCGGGCTGAATGAATCCAAAAAAATCGGATGAAAACAAACAAGATATGGACTCTAATGGGAGACCTGAACATAATTGGATCATCTGATATATTTATATTTATATTTATATTTATGCTAATATTGTTGTTTGTTTTGTCTTAATATGTTGTGGTATGTTTTGTATATTTATATCCACGTACTTGAAGATCAGTTGTGCCCGGTAATTGATAGTAGGAACATAGGTTATTGCTACCTGATGTTATATATATATGTGCAGCGTTATAGATGTTCCCTGTCTTAGCATGTCCTCCTCTGTACGCGCATGTTGCCCGCTCCTAGCTGCGCCTGCGGGCTTTCGGCGTCTTGTGACGTGGTGGATGCCTGCTTGGCTCCGCCTACGTTATGACGCTGACGCCTGCCGGCGTCGCTGGTGACCGAGCAACAGTGTGCATCACTTCCGGGGGAGGGCACTACACATCCGGTTTTGCAGCGTACCACGCTGCATCCCGGTACTATTTAATGTCGGAGGGATGTGCACACATTAGGCCCCTTGAAAAAGGAGTCCGAAATGCGCGTTGGGGCAGACGCACGCAGCCCGGTGACACAGCAGCCAAGACGCAATTCATGTATGGGTAATTATATCCTTCCAGCGTGTATAGGCCCAATGGGGTCATGATGTTTATGAGATAGGGTAATGTGATCATAAAATGGGATGGCATACTGGACAATAATTATGAGTTGATAATCACAATATGTTTATACTTTTTCAGTATTGCCTTCCATTAACACCCAATATGGGAGCTGGCTATGTGTCGCGGGGCGCTGTGCGTCAACACTAGTGATGGTGTGACATATGTTAGTTGTTCCAATTCTCTGAATATTGGTAGTATGCTTTTATATGTATCTATTTAATAAAATTGTGGTTTTATACTGATATCATTGCCTCTTTGATCATCATTTCTTCTTGTGTTCTATGTATTTATATTTAGTTCAGCGCGATATATGTGAAAAGCCGGTAATTCAATTGCCGGCTTTTCATTTCTCCTTCACAAACCCGACAGGATATGAGACATGGTTTACATACAGTAAACCAGCTCATATCCCTTTTTTTTTGCATATTCCACACTACTAATGTTAGTAGTGTGTATGTGCAAAATTTGGGCGCTCTAGCTTGTAAAATAAAGGGTTAAATGGCGGAAAAAATTGGCGTGGGCTCCCGCGCAATTTTCTCCGCCAGAGTGGTAAAGCCAGTGACTGAGGGCAGATATTAATAGCCTAGAGAGGGTTCATGGCTATTGGCCCCCCTGGCTACAAACATCTGCCCCCAGCCACCCCAGAAAAGGCACATCTGGAAGATGCGCCTATTCTGGCACTTGGCCACTCTCTTCCCACTCCCGTGTAATGGTGGGATATGGGGTAATGAAGGGTTAATGTCACCTTGCTATTGTAAGGTGACATTAAGCCAGATTAATAATGGAGAGGCGTCAATTATGACACCTATCCATTATTAATCCAATAGTACTAAATGGTTAATAAAACACACACACATTATTACAAAGTATTTTAATGAAATAAAGACACATGTTGTTGTAATATTTTATTAGACTCTTAATCCACCTGAAGACCTTCGTTCTGTAACAAAGTTAAAAAAACAAACAACAATATTCCATACCTTCCGTTGTTATGTCCCACGATGTAAATCCATCTGAAGGGGTTAAATCATTTTACAGCCAGGAGCTGTGCTAATGCACTCGCTCCTCCCTGTAAAACCTGGGTACTGAAAGGAAAGCTGGGTGACCTGTAGTTACCTTGAGTTGCGGTGATGCACCCTCTGCTGGATGTCCTCATATGAACTCGAGCGTGGGAACTTTTACAAGGCTCCAGTTCATGAGGACATCCAGCAGAGGGCGCATCACCGCAACTCAAGGTAACTACAGATCACCCTGCTTTCCTTTCAGTACCCGGGGTTTACAGGCACGAGCGAGTGCATTAGCACAGCTCCTGGCTGTAAAATGATTTAACCCCTTCAGATGGATTTACATCATGGGACATAACGACGGAAGGTATGGAATATTGTTGTTTGTTTTTTTACTTTGTTTCAGGACGATGGTCTTCAGGTGGATTAAGAGTCTAATAAAATATTACAACAACATGTGTCTTTATTTCATTAAAATACTTTGTAATAATGTGTGTGTGTTTTATTAACCATTTAGTACTATTGGATTAATAATGGATAGGTGTCATAATTGACGCCTCTCCATTATTAATCTGGCTTAATGTCACCTTACAATAGAGAGTGGCCAAGTGCCAGAATAGGCGTATCTTCCAGATGTGCCTTTTCTGGGGTGGCTGGGGGCAGATGTTTGTAGCCAGGGGGGGCCCAATAACCATGGACCCTCTCTAGGCTATTAATATCTGCCCTCAGTCACTGGCTTTACCACTCTGGCGGAGAAAATTGCGCGGGAGCCCACGCCAATTTTTCCGCAATTTAACCCTTTATTTTAGCAGCTACAGCGCCAAAATTTTGCACATACACACTACTAACATTAGTAGTGTGGAATATGTAAAAAAAAAAAGGGATATGAGATGGTTTACTGTATGTAAACCATGTCTCATATCCTGTCGGGTTTGGGAAGGAGAAATGAAAAGCCGGCAATTGAATTACTGGCTTTTCTCTCTAACACCGGTGCATATTTCTCGCAGGTCACACTGCTGGTCCGTGTGGAATCCATATTTTTCTCGACCCCATAGACTTTCATTGGCGATTTTTTTGCGCAATACGGTGACAAACGCAGCATGCTGCGATTTTCTACGGCCGTACAAGACCATATAATACGGGTCAGTAAAATACGGCTGATAGGAGCTGGGACATAGGGAATCATTGGGCCATGTGTTATGCGTATTTTACGGACGTAGTTTATGCGCTCATACGTCCGTAAAATTCGCTAGTGTGAGGCCGGCCTAAGATGCACTTTTATGATCCCCAAAATTAGGGGAAAATGAAGGTGCATCTTATAAACTGAACACTGTTCTTACTGAGGGGTCAATGATGTGAGCCTGGAGCTTGCGGTGTTGTGGTTGTCCAGCGGTGTGCGGTGGTGGTATGGCGGAGAGCAATGATCCTACGGTGATGGTTTGGCGACCACCACCCCCGGTAAGCAAAAAGACGCCTGGATTGTAAGAAGCACCACCATTTTGTTAAAAAAAAGTTTGTTTTCCTATTTTCCTCTTCAAAATTTGGTATGCGTCTTATAATCCGGTGCGTCTTACAAACCGCAAAATACAGTAGTTATCTGATATTTCATCAGAATGGTTTGCTGGCAGGGGAATGTAATGTAAGTATACATAATCAGTCCACATTTCTAAAACCTAGATTTATTTGCTGAAGCCCTGATGAAGAATGAAAATACCCAAAAAGGACGTTGTATCAGCTGGAGATAGAGAACCTGCCAATGGACTGTAAAGGTGGCACAGCAGATGAACGACAAAGTGAATATACATTTGTTTTAAACTTTCAAGGCCTTCTCCTATTCAACAAAATGTCAGCCAGTAAATGACACAAAAAATAAATCACTCACCTCTAATATACAGGTATATTAGAACAAAATGTAATTTTTTTTTATCTTGGGTAACTGAGATTAACATTTTTTTTATGAATATGATTAATCACTACCCATTTAACTTCACAAAGTATAACGTATAATCTAAGTATTGTCTAAGATAGTCATATTGATGAGAGTAGGATCAAAAGTTGTATAAGCTGTAGATAAAGAAAACACTTTCCTAGAAGGGTTTGATTCATAGTAACCTGTGATAAAAAAAACCCATCTCAGTACAAAGTATGGGTTTTTAGAGTAAACCAGACCTGTTATTTGTGAATCATAAATATTAGAAATGGTAACATTTACGTGGTTTAAGATTCATAGTGTTTCAGAACGATTTGCATTGAGTTGAATCGATAAAGAATTGGATGGTAGACGAAATTTATCAAGTTTCTAGCTGTACTTACATATTACAAGTTTTCTTATGATAACATAAGTAAAAGAAAGATTAATTTAGGTACCAGGTTAGTCAGTGACTAAGAGCAATAAAATTTCCCATGGTAATGTGGAACATCAGTTCAGGTGTAGAGTAGGAGTCAACCAGTCATTTATTGATATATTTTCCCACGAACACTTCATGTGTGATTCTAGCTTAATATTTTTTTTTGTATGGAATAAAATGGAAAGCAAATACCGTGACATTATGTGGGTCTAACCAGAGTTGCCTCCATGATAGATTGACTTGAAATGAGATTCCTATTATGCATTTAAAAAAATATATAAGAAAGTTATCCAAATCAGAAGATATTTTCCCATGTTTGGCCTGCCAGTTCTCTTTTACACAACAAAATAGTAAGTCAGGAGTCAGCTAACTAGTTATTAAAGGTTAACTATACTTTCAAGAAAGTTTTCAGAAGAGGTTTAAATTTCTTAATTTTCAATTGACTCTGAGCTGGTGAGAGGTGACTATCAGCTATGATGTTTTAGATACAAAAGCACAGCACTCAGAGAGATAGATTTCTGCTGTTCATTCAGTTGTTAACACACAGACACCAGCCAAAGCAGCACATAGAACATAATACAGTAACACTGAGCAGTGTAAATGTAAATCCAGCTCTGGGATGAAGTAAAAGCCTTTTTAGAAAGCTCTGCACTATCATTCTATGTCTCCCTCTGCCTCACTTGTTTTTTCAGTCTGTTCCTCACCCCACTCCATAAAATAGAAAGTGTAAACTGACGCACTCAGTTCGCCTTATCTTGAACAAGACAGAATTGAGCTACTTTTTCAGAGTGTATAGGAAGTGGGGAAGTGGCTGATGAGTGGAGAAAGAACCAAAATTCTCTGATAAAATATTTTACAACATTTCCTTTAAATTTCCTTTAAAGGGAAGGTGCCGCAATTTTGTTTTTGTATTAAAAATTATTGTTTATATAAACAATTATTTTTAATGCAAAATTATTTTTTTTTACTTTAATATCTATTTTATTATTAATTATTTTTGCAGCCACTGGGCGCCACCATTTTCCTTTGCAGGAGTGTAAGTGTAGCTGCACGACACTTACACACTGCAAATACGGCAGCCCTGGGCATAGGCATCCAAACCCATACCTATCATTGTGCTGCTCCCTGCTGCGATCTGGCCATGCCCACTGGGCTGTCTCCACATCACAGCAGAGGCAGGAGATCAGCGCCATCTTTCTTTCAGCCCACAGTGTACCTGTGAGCTCCAGTATGACTTGAGAGGTGCGAGAGCTGCGCTGTTATAGGAGGGACAGCTCCATCTGTCTCCCCTTTCACACTGTCAGTAGCGGCCATTCCCTGTCCTCTGCTATGCTGCCTGGTGTGTGGCTCTAATCTCTAGAGTCGCTAGAGAGGATGAAGTGCTGCGATCTGATGTCCTCAGGAGCTGCAGGGAGGTAACAGAGGGGGGAGGCTCTCTGTGCTGCTCTGACCCTGCCTCTCACTGTAGCTCCTCATCAGGACATCAGACCGTGTATCTATCACTATACTGTGCTGAGCCGTGTATCTAATCCTCTCCTGTGTGATACTGTCTCCTGCACCGTGTATCTAATCCAGTCCTGTGTGATACTGTCTGCTGAGCCGTGTATCTAATCCTATCCTGTGTGATACTATGCTGAGCCGTGTATCTAATCCTATCCTGTGTGATACTGTCTGCTGAGCTGTGTATCTAATCCTCTCCTGTGTGATACTGTCTGCTGAGCTGTGTATCTAATCCTACCCTGTATGATATTGTCTGCTGAGCTGTGTATCTAATCCTATCCTGTGTGATACTCTGCTGAGCTGTGTATCTAATCCTCCTGTGGAATACTGACTGCTGAGCCATGTATCTAATCCTCCAGTGTGATACTGACTGCTGAGCCGTGTATCTACTCCTATCCTGTGTTATACCTACTGCTGAGCCATGTATCTAACCCTATTCTGTGTGATAGTCTGCTGAGATGTGTATCTAATAATCCTCTCCTGTGTGATACTGACTGCTGAGTCGTGTATCTAATCCTATCCTGTGTGATACTGACTGCTGAGCCATGTATCTAATCCTATCCTGTGTGATACATTCTGAGCCATGTATCTAATCCTCTCTTGTGTGATAGTCTGTTGAGCCATGTATCTAATCCTCGCCTGTGTGATACTGTCTGCTGAGCTGTGTATCTAATCCTCTCCTGTGTGATGCTGTCTGCTGACCCATGTATCTAATCCTCCTGTGTGATACTGACTGCTGAGCCATGTATCTAATCCTATCCTGTGTGATACTGTGCTGAGCCGTGTATCTAATCCTCTCCTGTGTGATACTGACTGCTGAGATGTGTATCTAATAATCCTCTCCTGTGTGATACTGACTGCTGAGCCGTCTATCTAATCCTGTCCTGTGTGATACTGTCTGCTGAGACGTGTATCTAATAATCCTCTCCTGTCTGATACTGACTGCTGAGCCAGCCATGTATCTAATCCTATCCTGTGTGATACTGTGCTGAGCCGTGTATCTAATCCTATCCTGTGTGATACTGTCTGCTGAGACATGTATCTAATAATCCTCTCCTGTGTGATACTGACTGCTGAGCCGTGTATCTAATCCTATCCTGTGTGATACTGTCTGCTGAGCCGTGTATTTAATCCTATCCTGTGTGATACAGTCTGAGCCATGCATCTAGTCCTATCCTGTGTGATACTGTCTGCTGAGCCATGTATCTAATCCTATCCTGTGTGATACTGTCTGCTGAGCCATGTATCTAATCCTATCCTGTGTGATACGGTCTGAGCCGTGTATCTAATCCTATCCTGTGTGATACTGTCTGCTGAGCCGTGTATCTAATCCTATCCTGTGTGATACGTTCTGAGCCATGTATCTAATCCTCTCTTGTGTGATACAATCTGTTGAGCCGTGTATCTAATCCTCTCCTGTGTGATACTGTCTGCTGAGCCGTGTATCTAATCCTTTCCTGTGTGATACTGTCTGCTGACCCATGTATCTAATCCTCCTGTGGGATACTGTCTGCTGAGACGTGTATCTAATAATCCTCTCCTGTGCGATACTGACTGCTGAGCCAGCCGTGTATCTAATCCAATCCTGTGTGATACTGTGCTGAGCCGTGTATCTAATCCTATCCTGTGTGATACTGTCTGCTGAGACATGTATCTAATAATCCTCTCCTGTGTGATACTGACTGCTGAGCCAGCCGTGTATCTAATCCAATCCTGTGTGATACTGTGCTGAGCCGTGTATCTAATCCTATCCTGTGTGATACTGTCTGCTGAGACATGTATCTAATAATCCTCTCCTGTGTGATACTGACTGCTGAGCCGTGTATCTAATCCGCTCCTGTGTGATACTGTCTGCTGAGACGTGTATCTAATAATCCTCTCTTGTGTGATACTGACTGCTGAGCCATGTGTCTAATCCTATCCTGTGTGATACGGTCTGAGCCATGTATCTAATCCTATCCTGTGTGATACTGTCTGCTGAGCCATGTATCTAATCCTATCCTGTGTGATACTGTCTGGTGAACCGTGTATCTAATCCTCTACTATGCACTCCTCTGCCCCCTGCATGTCTTTCCTCATTGCACACACAACTCAGTGCGTGCGATAACAGGAGCTGCAGGGGTCATGCTGTATTATGGCATTATGTGAGATATATATGACGGTAGTATGTGATCTGTATGGTGGTATTATGCTTGATCAGTATTGAGAGAATTGTGTGGTGGTATTGTGTGTGATCTATATGGCGGTATTATGTGAGATCTTTGTGGCGGCATTGTGAGAAGTATGTGGCGGTATTGTGTGATCTATATGGTGGTATTATGTGAGAACACTGGCAGCATTATGTTTGATCTATATGGCGGTATTATGTGAGAACACTATGGAGGTATTATGTGTGATCTATATGGCGGTATTATGTGAGAACTGTATGACAGTATTGTGTGATCTATTTGATAGTATTGTGTGTGATCTATATGGCGGTATTATGTGAGATCTATATGGCGGTATTATATGAGAACACTATGGCATCGTTATTTGCGATCTATATGATGGTATTATGTAAGAACTATAGGACAATATTATGTGAGATCTATATGGCGGTATTATGTGAGAACACTATGGCGTCATTATTTGCGATCTATATGGCGGTATTATGTGTGATCTATATGGCGGTATTATGTGAGAACACTATGGCAGTATTATCTTCAGAAAGGGGACCCATTCTATGGTGGTTCTGGCTGAGCACCTGCACGCGGGTCTGGGGTAATAGAGGGGGCAGCATGACCTCCAGTTCGGTGCAGTCAGGGGAGGGCTGGTGAGGCAGCTGAAGAGAGGGGTCTCATTTTTATCGTTACTATATGGCTACATTTCCTTCCCAGCATCACCCCGTACTTCGCCTGTCACCTCGCTTTCACACATCGCCAGGACAGGATCTGAGGAGGGGAATAGGGTCTTTGCATGCAATATCTGGATCAGAGCAGACCATCAATCCGCATAAATGTTTCCTGGATTTCTGTGGAGCAGACGGTCCATCCATGTGTATAAAAGACAGCGCTCTATGTACAATCCCTGGCTGCTCCGTGCACCGAACAGGGTGCCCCCCATAGACCAGCACACTGCTCTCCTGAAATACTCTGTGCTGCTGTCACCCTGCTCCCTCCACCACATATCTCCCAGAATCCTTGCTGCCTGCCATCCTCGGTGACTGTCTACTTGTCAGTATAACTTTGCAGTCACCAACAAAATGGCTGCTCACTGTGTTCCTGAATATCATCCTCTCTTATCCCTTAGCAAACACCCAGGAGGGGAGGAGAGGAGACATCACACACGTCAGCAGACTCCGCCCATAATTACTGCAGTGCTGTAATGTGAGCTATTTGTACACTAGGTTTTTGTGAAATTTCAGCACCTGCTCCCCCTAGTGTTTAAAAGTGGAAATTCCAAAACTTTTCAAATTATTTTTCATATTTTACTAAATTATAAACAAATGATAATATTTTTAAAGAAAATGTAAACATTAATTCTTTACATTTTTTCAATTGCGGTAAAAATTTTTTTTTGGGATGGCACCTTCCCTTTAAGTTTATTGAAAGTACATTTCCTATTCAATACATTCATATAAAACTAAATGTAAAATAATGCAGAAAAACTGAAGAGACTAGGTTAAAATGTATAAAGACTGCTAAATTGTAAAATTTAATAAATACATATAATGACATACTTGTATGCTTCTTCATTTCAGATAAAGAAGACAAAACCAATGTCATAATTCATCTAAAGGTATTAACTTCACATAATTCCCCTGTTTTTGTTCTATATAAGACACAATGAGGTGTATTTACTAATATTCTGTGGTGTAGTAGTTTAACTTTAGCCATTTTCTTACAATACTGGACAAGCCTATAGAAGTATATGATACACTGAACTAATAAAAACAAGTTTGAACTGAGGTATGGATTACACCACTTATTATTATGGCATTAACCCCTCCCTTCCCTATAACATATTAATGTCCTATTACTTCATGTAGCAGTTGCAGGTGTATGGAACGGGATCAATGACTGATCCTGCTCCACACAAGATATATGCTGACTGTGGAACACAGCCAGCATCTGCCACTTACAGGGGCAATCCACACTATTTCTTATCACTGTTATTGAGTTGTTAATTAGTGCTGCTCTTATTCACTGACAGTGACATCGAGTCATAGACTGGGGGCTATAAAGGGCCATGATTTTTATATGTACATGTATATAAAAGTCAGCTTGACATGGACAAGACAAGAGCTCACACAGCTCAATGTACAGAGAAATAAAATAAAGCAAAATCGAAAACATGGGCCAGCATACATGTAAAAAACACAAGAAACTTAGTTGATGCTCGTTTGATCATTTGATCAATAAAGTGTAAATACACCCTACAATGACAAGGTGTACCCAATCAGGATGGTCCGTAACTTTAGTATCTCACTTTGCTATGTGCTGGCAGCCGTCAAGTTAAATGGAGACAGAGAAGGAACTGGGCCTGACTGTTTTACACCTGCCTGTGGAAAGCCATGTAGACAAAGTTCACAGCCAGAATGATGGTGGTGGGGACACAGGCTCATATGTACAGAGTACAAGAAACTAAAGCTCAACCAAAATATGGGCCAGCACACCTCTTGGTACAGGTCTAATATGTAGATGTACATACATACTGTGGCCGGTAACAGACAAACACAACCTAGATTAAAAACAAGGAATAGATACCCTGCAGTAAGTAAATAATTAGAAGCAAGATGTACCCAATCAGAGAAAATTATTTCTGACCATTTATAAATAAAAAGCATATTATCTGGTAAAATTAACAGTGTCAATCAAAATTAAAACTCATCACACAAAACACAAGCCCTCATACACCTATGTAGACGGAAACTAAAAAAGTTATGGTTCTTGGAAGAAACGAGAAAAAACAAAAATGCAAAACCTAAAATTGTCCGCGTCCTAAGAGGTTAAGTATGAGCACTATTTTTTTTAAATAATTTATATTTTTAGTAATACTATAGAATATAACATAATATGGAATTGTTCACTGGATGCTTTATAGGACACAACAATATGAAGCAATTCTTGGTACAAAAAAAAGGGTACTGTATTTTTTGGATTATAAGACGCACTTTTTTTCCCCAAAATTTTTTTGGGAAAATGGAGGTGCGTCTTATAGGGTCTCAGGGTCGCTGCTGGAGAAGGCAAGAGTGGAGCGTTGCTGCAGGCCACAGGTGAGGGGGTGTTCGGATATGTGACGCTGCAGGTATTCAGGGGTGTGGGGGCTTCACCGACATGTGAAAGCCGGGAGCCCCTGCACGTCTGTGGTTTACATTGCAGTGGACTCCGGGAAAATGGCTGTGTGTGCAGCTACCACATCACATAGTATAGCACAGCCATCACATAATTTAGCACAGCCTATCACAGCCTGTATAAAAGTCGAAGCAGGGAATTCAGCTCAGCGACCATTTTGGGGTGAATCTGTTTAGTGAGAGCATATCACAGCTTATCAATAGAAATATTGAGAAAAAAACTCTTAGAATACTCTACAGATAGTGTGTGTGACAAAACAGCAGTGAAGAATGTTTCCCAGTCATTACCATTCATTCCTTATAATAATAATCTTTATTTTTATATAGTGCTAACATATTCTGCAGCGCTTTACAGTTTTGCACACATTATCATCACTGTCCCCGAGGGGGCTCACAATCTAAATTCATTATCAGTATGTCTTTGGGATGAAACCAGAGGAAACCCACGCAAACAAGGGGAGAACATACAAACTCCTTAGGCCGGGGTCACACATGCGTGTTTTACGGACGTAAGAGCGCAGAAACTATGTCCGTAAAACTCGCATAACATACGGCACAATTATTCTCAATGGGGCTGCTCCTATCAGCCGTATATTACGGATCCGTAATGTACGGCTTTCTACGGCCGTAGAAAATCGCAGCATGCTGCGTTTGTCAGCGTATTGCGCAAAAAAATCGCCAATGAAAGTCTATGGGGGCGAGAAAAATACGGATTCCACACGGACCAGCAGTGTGACTTGCGAGAAATACGCAGCGCTGTTAGTGAAAAGTCGGTAATTCAATTGCCGGCTTTTCATTTCTCCTGCACAAACCCGACAGGATATGAGACATGGTTTACATACAGTAAACCATCTCATATCCCCATTTTTTTTGCATATTCCACACTACTAATGTTAGTAGTGTGTATGTGCAAAATTTCAGCGCTGTAGCTGCTAAAATAAAGGGTTAAATGGCGGAAAAAATGGCGTGGGCTCCCGCGCAATTTTCTCCGCCAGAATGGTAAAGCCAGTGACTGAGGGCAGATATTAATAGCCTAGAGAGGGTCCATGGTTATTGGCCCCCCCCGTGGCTACAAACATCTGCCCCCAGCCACCCCAGAAAAGGCACATCTGGAAGATGCGCCTATTCTGGCACTTGGCCACTCTCTTCCCACTCCCTGTAGCGGTGGGATATGGGGTAATGAAGGGTTAATGCCACCTTGCTATTGTAAGGTGACATTAAGCCAGAATAATAATGGAGAGGCGTCAATTATGTCACCTATCCATTATTAATCCAATTGTTTGAAAGGGTTAAAAAACACACACACACATGATTTAAAAGTATTTTAATGAAATAAACACAGCGGTTGTTTTAATAATTTATTGCTCTCTCAATCCATTAGGAAAACCTCGCTTGGCAAAACAATAAACACACAATATACATACCCTCTGCTGACCCGTCTCGTCCCACGAGGCTGGGGGCAGATGTTTGTAGCCACGGGGGGGCCAATAACCATGGACCCTCTCTAGACTATTAATATCTGCCCTCAGTCACTGGCTTTACAATTCTGGCGGAGAAAATTGCGCGGGAGCCCACGCCAATTTTTTCCGCCATTTAACCCTTTATTTTAGCAGCTACAGCGCTGAAATTTTGCACATACACACTACTAACATTAGTAGTGTGGAATATGCAAAAAAAAGGGGATATGAGATGGTTTACTGTATGTAAACCATGTCTCATATCCTGTCGGGTTTGTGCAGGAGAAATGAAAAGCCGGCAATTGAATTACCGGCTTTTCACAGATATCGCGCTGAATGAAATCTAAATACAGAATATATCTATATGTGTCTCAATGACATATATATATATATATATACTGTATATATGTTTTCCCGAACATTTGAGCACATAAATCCATTAGATGTCGGTTTTGCAAGCCTGCGCGAAAATCTCGCAGTACGGATGCCATACGGATTACATACGGAGGATGCCATGCGCAAAATATGCTGACACACCCTGCCTACGGATCAATATTTTGGGAACATTTCTCCGTATTACGGCCGTAGTACAGATGTATAATACGTGGCGTATTGTCTTACGCCAAGTGTGACCCCAGCCTTACTGATGTTGTCCTTGGTGGGATTTGAACCCAGGACGACCAGTGCTGCAAGGCTGCAGTGCTAACCACTAAGCCACCATGCTGCCCCTAAGCCATATACAGGATGTGGAGGTCAGTGATATTTCTCATACAAAATAAAACTGTCCAAGTGTCATCATAGTTTAGTCACTGTCATTTTTTACCATCAAAGTTCGGTCAGAGTTTCATCAGTTTTTCTCAGATGAAAAAAATCTGATTGTGGCTTCTCAAACTTCTATCAAACAGACCATGAAAAATGAACAGCACATAGATTGCGTCTGAGTGCTGTTCAATTTTATCACAGATCTATAGTCTTGAATTGGAGTGTTAAATCAATGTCGGACAAGTCTCTGTGCTTTGGTGCGTAAATCTCAGTCAGAGGTAAAAATTGGACACGTGAACTCCCCCATAGTTAGTAATGAGCGAATTTGTTCGAAAAATGATAGTGAAACATAACTTCAACATGAATATGGCACATTCGGATTCGTGATCGGAAACACAAGCAAAATTTTATAAAATCGGGAAAAATTGGTAACATTCAGTAAAAAGTGCGGGAAAATATTTGCATTGCCACAAAAGTATTTTCAGCACTTTAGCAAATATAATGATGGTGTATCATGAGCGTTTGGCACGTGTTTGATGAGATGAGGGGGTTTGCAGAGCTTAGAGGCACGGTGTTCTTGTAAACAGTAATTTGTTTTCTCCTAACTTTATGGCTGCCGTCACACTAGCAGTATTTGGTCAGTACTTTACATCAGTATTTGTAAGCCAAAACCAGGAGTGGAACAATTAGAGGAAAAGTATAACAGAAACATATGCACCACTTCTGCATTTATCACCCACTCCTGGTTTTGGCTTACAAATACTGATGTAAAATACTGACCAAATACTGCTAGTGTGACGGCAGCCTATGTGTGCACATTGCGGATAGCCAATCAGGGCGGAGGAAACATTCATAATGTCCTGACACCACGGCTTGTATCAGTGGTTGCTGAAATCACATGCCCCTCTCCATATAAAGAGTGGACATCTTGTTTTAGCGCCATTTTGACACCGTAGCAGCGCAGAGAGGCTGCTCTTGAAGCTGGCACTGTTAGCAGCAAGATTTTAGCTAGTTAGCTAGGTGGTTGTATATCAGTCAGATAGTGTAGCTAGCAAGTGTCCAGTGTGGCTGTTAAATTTACCTTCCAGCAGTTTTTTTTGGCCATTACTGAGATCCACAGACAAAGCCAGCAGGGCACGTGTCCTACAAGTATGTTGTGCACTGTTTCTGTTGTGCTCCATGCACGAGTGTAGCATTCTAAATAATAATTTTTCACTAGCTAAATGTGAAACAGCCTGCTGTATCCCACCTAGTCATTTATTGCTGTGGTGATATGAAACTGTCTGCAAATCTGAAATACATAAAAAAAAAATCATCTTTCAGTTGCAAAATTTAGACAGCCTGCTCTATCACACTTTCTCATTTTGTTGGGTTGAAATTAAGCTGTCTGCAGATCTCGCGCACCAAACCAAGAAATGTTTTCTGCGTGCTAAACCCAACTTTTAAATATTTTGAAGTTCCTAATGTCATACAGTAGGGGACATCTCACATTCAAATAGTTTGTAGCATCTAGTGTGTTATAAAGGCCTAATCCAGAGGCCACAAGAAAATTCTTGTGTTCCTAGCATCATACAGTAGGGGACATCTGACTTTCATATTGTTTGTAGCATATCTTCTTTCTAATACAGGCCTAATCCACACTCAAACAATTCTTTCTTCTGTGACTAATGTGATACAGCATGCCATATTTCATCTTGGAATTTACTGCCGCTGATATTCAGCTGTTTGCAAAGGTGGTGAAGAGTTTAAAATCAAATTTTTTGTTGCTAATACTGTGCTCCTACCACATTCTCTGAGTAAGGCTTCTTTCACACTTCCGTCGGTACAGAGCCGTCACGAAGCGTCAGCGCGACGTACCGACGAAAGTGTTTGCTTTCACACTTCCGTCTGCGTTGCCGAGCAGGAAAGATCGTGAGAGTGACATGCTGGACATGCTGGACATGCACAGTCTGAAACACTGGATACGACATACAGAAAACGTTTTTCTGTGATGACGGGCCGCCAAAACCCGACGCAACCAATGCACGACGGACGCGACGTGTGGCCATATGTCGCGATCCTTCGACAATACAAGTCTAAGGGAAAATGCAGGATCCTGCAAATTTTTTTGCAGGATCCTGCATTTTCAAAAATCGACGTATGCAGAAAGACGGAAGTGTGAAAGAGGCCTGACATGCCTGGGAAAAAGCAAGGCCGTCGTGGAAGGGGAATTAGGCTTGGTGTTCAAGGTGTATGTGGGGTAGGTGGTAAGGTTAGTGAAAGCGTTTGTGAACCAACAACATCACATCCTATGCAAAGACATCTGACAATGTCTGTGTTAGGGCTGGCGGAAAGCACCGTGCAGGAGTGGAACCTGCTGCTAGTAGATGGCGGCACTATATGGCGGTACTACGCCTGAATAGATCCGGGATCCGGGAGCCAAACCCTAACATAATACTAGCGCCAGGATCTGGCTAGTAAATGGCAGATAAACAGCAATCTTTGCGGTGCATCCAGCAGCTGGAGGGTAGGTCAGCTGCTCTCGAGCACTCAACCTCAGCAGTGGATATTACCGTATTTGCTGTTCAGGCTGATAGCGTGGCTGCAGCAACCTTGTACACTGCCACCCCTGTTCTGACTCTCTCGCCTCCCGCTGCCAGAGAAATTTTCTGGAGATAGTAAATCTTGAAGGGGTTTCGTGAGCCAGTGCTCTATACATCTCGAGCTTCTGGCTGCACGTTTCCTCACAGACGGGCAAAGGTGGGATTTATAGTGACTCTCCTGTTGGACAGGGCATTGGAGTGGGCTACGTCGCTGTGGGAGCATGGCGATCATGTGGTGCAGAGTGCTCCGCTGTTCCTGAGCACTCTGAAGCAGGTGTTTTTAGGACCTCGAGTCACCCATGATATGGCGCTCCAACTCTTTGCATTGACTCAGGGCTCGTCCTTGGTGAGCCATTTTGCCGTCCACTTCTGTTCCTTAGCATCTGAGCTGGAGTGGTCGGATAAAGCCCTTATCCCTATATTTTGGAGGGTGCTGGCTGACCACGTGAAGGACGCTCTGGCCACTAGGGAGATTCCCGCCACACTGGAGGAGTTAATAACTGTGTCCACTCGTATTGACCTCCGTTTTCACGAGCGGAGATTAGAGCAAGCCCACTGTAGGCAGAGGTTTCGGCTGGCTCCCACCTTCGCCAAACCTTTGGAATCTCCGGTCCTGGTCCTTGAGTCACATGAGGCCATGGAAGTGTCACAAGCGGGATCTAAGTTCTGGACGGCTCATGCACTGTCTGTCATGTTTTCCAGCAGTCAGGACATCTTGCCACCAGATGTCCACAGCGGTCGAGGAAACGTCAGCGTCTAGTGGTAGTAGGTGGAGGTACACTAGACACGGCAAAGTTTGCCTCCAAATTGTCCTTTAAGAGGACAATTACTATAGGCTCATTCTCCCACTCGGTAGAGCTCTGCATGGATTCTGTGGCAGAGGGCAATTTTATGTCTTCTGCCCTCGCCTAACGTCACGCAATTCCCTGTTGTGAAATTGGATTTTGGGCTCCCCCGGTGGCCACTGGTGGAATTGAACTTGTGTGCATCATCCCCTCTGTTCACCTGTTCCCATCAGGATGTGGGAGTCGCTATTTAACCTTGCTCCTCTGTCACTTCCATGCCGGTCAACATTGTAATCAGAAGCCTTTCTGTGCATGTTCCTGCTACCAGACAACTTCCAGCTAAGTCGGACTTTTGTCCTTGTTTGTTTTTTGCATTTTGTTCCAGTTCACAGCTGCAGTTTCGTTTCTGTGTCTGGAAAGCTCTTGTGATCTGAAATTGCCACTCTGATGTTATGAGTTAATACTAGAGTCTTAAAGTAATTTCAGGATGGTGTATTGATAGGGTTTTCAGCTGACCATGAAAGTACCCTTTCTGTCTTCCTGCTATCTAGTAAGCGGACCTCGATTTTGCTAAACCTATTTTCATACTACGTTTGTCATTTTCATCTTAAATTACCGCCAATATATGTGGGGGCCTCTGTCTGCCTTTCGGGGAAATTTCTCTAGAGGTGAGCCAGGACTATATTTTCCTCTGCCAGGATTAGTTAGTCCTCCGGCCGGCGCTGGGCGTCTAGGGATAAAACGCAGGCTACGCTACCCGGCTACTGTTAGTTGTGCGGCAGGTTTAGTTCATGGTCAGTTTAAGTTTCCATCCTTCCAAGAGCTAGTTCCTATGTATGCTGGGCTATGTTCTTTTGCCATTGAGAACCATAACAGTTTGACCGGCCCACAAAGGGTTAAATTAATTGGCAGAGAAAGGAGAGAAAAAAGAAGTCTGCTGAAAATTTTTTTTTTTTTTTTTTTTTTTCCTTCAGTTCTGAGTGTGCTTTCAATTGAATCACTTGCAAGTCTGCCTATATTGCAGCCTTCCTCTCTCTCTCTCCTTCTAATCCTGGAATGGCTCTGTGTTCACCTGTTTAAAATGGATATTCAGAGTTTAGCTGCAGGTTTGAATAATCTCACCACGAAAGTTCAAAATTTACAAGATTTTGTTGTTCATGTTCCTATATCTGAACCTAGAATTCCTTTGCCTGAATTTTTCTCGGGGAATAGATCTTGCTTTCAAAATTTCAAAAATAATTGCAAGTTGTTTTTGTCCCTGAAATCTCGCTCTGCTGGAGATCCTGCTCAGCAGGTCAGGATTGTGATTTCCTTGCTCCGGGGCGACCCTCAAGATTGGGCTTTTGCATTGGCTCCAGGGGATCCTGCGTTGCTCAATGTGGATGCGTTTTTTCTGGCCTTGGGGTTGCTTTATGAGGAACCTCATTTAGAGCTTCAGGCGGAAAAAGCCTTGATGTCCCTATCTCAGGGGCAAGATGAAGTTGAAATATACTGCCAAAAATTCCGTAAATGGTCTGTGCTTACTCAGTGGAATGAGTGCGCCCTGGCGGCGAATTTCAGAGAGGGTCTCTCTGATGCCGTTAAGGATGTTATGGTGGGGTTCCCTGTGCCTGCGGGTCTGAATGAGTCCATGACAATGGCTATCCAGATCGATAGACGTCTGCGGGAGCGCAAACCTGTGCACCATTTGGCGGTGTCTACTGAGAAGACGCCAGAGAATATGCAATGTGATAGAATTCTGTCCAGAAGCGAACGGCAGAATTTTAGACGAAAAAATGGGTTGTGCTTTTATTGTGGTGATTCAACTCATGTTATATCAGCATGCTCTAAGCGTACTAAGAAGCTTGATAAGTCAGTTTCAATTGGCACTTTTCAGTCTAAGTTTATTCTATCTGTGACCCTGATTTGTTCTTTATCATCTATTACCGCGGATGCCTATGTCGACTCTGGCGCCGCTTTGAGTCTTATGGATTGGTCCTTTGCCAAACGCTGTGGGTATGATTTAGAGCCTCTTGAAACTCCTATACCTCTGAAGGGGATTGACTCCACCCCATTGGCTAGTAATAAACCACAATACTGGACACAAGTAACTATGCGAATTAATCCGGATCATCAGGAGATTATTCGCTTTCTTGTGCTGTATAATCTACATGATGTGTTGGTGCTTGGATTGCCATGGCTGCAATCTCATAACCCAGTCCTCGACTGGAACGCTATGTCTGTGTTAAGCTGGGGATGTAAGGGGATGCATGGGGACGTACCTTTGGTTTCCATTTCGTCATCTATTCCCTCTGAGATTCCTGAATTCTTGTCTGACTATCGTGACGTTTTTGAAGAACCTAAGCTTGGTTCATTACCTCCGCACCGGGAGTGCGATTGTGCCATAGATTTGATTCCGGGTAGTAAATACCCTAAGGGTCGTTTATTTAATCTGTCTGTGCCTGAACATGCTGCTATGCGAGAATATATAAAGGAGTCCTTGGAAAAGGGACATATTCGTCCTTCGTCATCTCCCTTAGGAGCCGGTTTTTTCTTTGTGTCTAAGAAAGATGGCTCTTTGAGGCCGTGTATTGATTATCGGCTTTTGAATAAAATCACGGTTAAATATCAATATCCGTTGCCACTGCTGACTGATTTGTTTGCTCGCATAAAGGGGGCCAAGTGGTTCTCTAAGATAGATCTCCGTGGGGCGTATAATTTGGTGCAAATTAAGCAGGGGGATGAGTGGAAAACCGCATTTAATACGCCCGAGGGCCACTTTGAGTATTTGGTGATGCCTTTTGGCCTTTCAAATGCCCCTTCAGTCTTTCAGTCCTTTATGCATGACATTTTCCGTGATTATTTGGATAAATTTATGATCGTGTATCTGGATGATATTCTGATTTTTTCGGATGACTGGGACTCTCATGTCCAGCAGGTCAGGAGGGTTTTTCAGGTTTTGCGGTCTAATTCCTTGTGTGTGAAGGGTTCTAAGTGCGCTTTTGGGGTTCAAAAGATTTCCTTCTTGGGATACATTTTTTCCCCCTCTTCCATCGAGATGGATCCTGTCAAGGTTCGGGCTATTTGTGATTGGACACAACCCTCTTCTCTTAAGAGTCTTCAGAAATTTTTGGGCTTTGCTAACTTTTATCGTCGATTTATTGCTGGTTTTTCTGATGTTGTTAAACCATTGACTGATTTGACTAAGAAGGGTGCTGATGTTGCTGATTGGTCCCCTGCTGCTGTGGAGGCCTTTCGGGAGCTTAAGCGCCGCTTTTCTTCCGCCCCTGTGTTGCATCAGCCTGATGTTGCTCTTCCTTTTCAGGTTGAGGTCGACGCTTCTGAAATCGGAGCTGGGGCGGTTTTGTCGCAAAGAAGTTCCGACTGCTCCGTGATGAAACCTTGTGCTTTTTTTTCTCGTAAATTTTCGCCCGCCGAGCGGAATTATGATATTGGGAATCAGGAGCTTTTGGCCATGAAGTGGGCTTTTGAGGAGTGGCGTCATTGGCTTGAGGGGGCTAGACATCAGGTGGTGGTATTGACCGACCACAAAAATTTAATTTATCTTGAGTCCGCCAGACACCTGAATCCTAGACAGGCGCGCTGGTCGTTGTTTTTCTCTCGGTTTAATTTTGTGGTGTCATACCTACCGGGTTCTAAGAATGTTAAGGCGGATGCCCTTTCTAGGAGTTTTGAGCCTGACTCCCCTGGTAATTCTGAACCTACAGGTATCCTTAAGGATGGAGTGATATTGTCTGCCGTTTCTCCAGACCTGCGGCGGGCCTTGCAGGATTTTCAGGCGGATAGACCTGATCGTTGCCCACCTGGTAGACTGTTTGTTCCTGATGATTGGACCAGTAAAGTCATTTCTGAGGTTCATTCTTCTGCGTTGGCAGGTCATCCTGGAATCTTTGGTACCAGGGATTTGGTGGCAAGGTCCTTCTGGTGGCCTTCCCTGTCACGAGATGTACGAGGCTTTGTGCAGTCTTGTGACGTTTGTGCTCGGGCCAAGCCTTGTTGTTCTCGGGCTAGTGGATTGTTGTTGCCCTTGCCTATCCCGAAGAGGCCTTGGACGCACATCTCGATGGATTTTATTTCGGATCTTCCTGTTTCTCAGAAGATGTCTGTCATCTGGGTGGTGTGTGACCGTTTCTCTAAGATGGTCCATTTGGTTCCCCTGCCTAAGTTGCCTTCTTCTTCCGAGTTGGTTCCTCTGTTTTTTCAAAATGTGGTTCGTTTGCATGGTATTCCGGAGAATATCGTTTCTGACAGAGGAACCCAATTCGTGTCTAGATTTTGGCGGGCATTCTGTGCTAGGATGGGCATAGATTTGTCTTTCTCGTCTGCTTTCCATCCTCAGACTAATGGCCAGACCGAGCGGACGAATCAGACTTTGGAGACATATTTGAGGTGTTTTGTGTCTGCAGATCAGGATGATTGGGTTGCTTTTTTGCCTTTAGCGGAGTTTGCCCTCAATAATCGGGCCAGCTCTGCCACCTTGGTGTCTCCTTTTTTCTGTAATTCGGGGTTTCATCCTCGATTTTCCTCTGGTCAGGTGGAATCTTCGGATTGTCCTGGAGTGGATGCTGTGGTGGAGAGGTTGCATCAGATTTGGGGGCAGGTGGTGGACAATTTGAAGTTGTCCCAGGAGAAGACTCAGCTTTTTGCCAACCGCCGGCGTCGGGTTGGTCCTCGGCTTTGTGTCGGGGACTTGGTGTGGTTGTCTTCTCGTTTTGTCCCTATGAGGGTTTCTTCTCCTAAGTTTAAGCCTCGGTTCATCGGCCCGTACAAGATATTGGAGATTCTTAACCCTGTGTCCTTCCGTTTGGACCTCCCTGCATCTTTTTCTATTCATAATGTTTTTCATCGGTCATTGTTGCGCAGGTATGAGGTACCGGTTGTGCCTTCCGTTGAGCCTCCTGCTCCGGTGTTGGTTGAGGGCGAGTTGGAGTACGTTGTGGAAAAAATCTTGGACTCCCGTGTTTCCAGACGGAAACTCCAGTATCTGGTCAAATGGAAGGGATACGGTCAGGAGGATAATTCTTGGGTGACTGCCTCTGATGTTCATGCCTCCGATCTGGTCCGTGCCTTTCATAGGGCTCATCCTGATCGCCCTGGTGGTTCTGGTGAGGGTTCGGTGCCCCCTCCTTGAGGGGGGGGTACTGTTGTGAAAGTGGATTTTGGGCTCCCCCGGTGGCCACTGGTGGAATTGAACTTGTGTGCATCATCCCCTCTGTTCACCTGTTCCCATCAGGATGTGGGAGTCGCTATTTAACCTTGCTCCTCTGTCACTTCCATGCCGGTCAACATTGTAATCAGAAGCCTTTCTGTGCATGTTCCTGCTACCAGACAACTTCCAGCTAAGTCGGACTTTTGTCCTTGTTTGTTTTTTGCATTTTGTTCCAGTTCACAGCTGCAGTTTCGTTTCTGTGTCTGGAAAGCTCTTGTGATCTGAAATTGCCACTCTGATGTTATGAGTTAATACTAGAGTCTTAAAGTAATTTCAGGATGGTGTATTGATAGGGTTTTCAGCTGACCATGAAAGTACCCTTTCTGTCTTCCTGCTATCTAGTAAGCGGACCTCGATTTTGCTAAACCTATTTTCATACTACGTTTGTCATTTTCATCTTAAATTACCGCCAATATATGTGGGGGCCTCTGTCTGCCTTTCGGGGAAATTTCTCTAGAGGTGAGCCAGGACTATATTTTCCTCTGCCAGGATTAGTTAGTCCTCCGGCCGGCGCTGGGCGTCTAGGGATAAAACGCAGGCTACGCTACCCGGCTACTGTTAGTTGTGCGGCAGGTTTAGTTCATGGTCAGTTTAAGTTTCCATCCTTCCAAGAGCTAGTTCCTATGTATGCTGGGCTATGTTCTTTTGCCATTGAGAACCATAACAATTCCCCTGGTAATGCTAGCTCAACCAGTTACCGTACGAGTGGTGAATGGGTCAACTCTGCCCTCTCAGATAACCCACCAGACCATCCCTTTCACTCTGTCCATGTCACCATCTCATCAAGAGATTATATCTCTGCTCATCATTCCTGAGGGAATTGATGAGGTCCTGTTAGGGATACCTTGGCTACGGTACCACTCTCCCCATATTGAGTGGCCCAAATTTTTTTAGCTTGTTGTTTAGCTGGGCAGTGTTAAAATTGATATGCCTTGGAGAGCCCAGTCATAAAGCTAAAGAGTTGTGGACAGCTCTCCAGGCTGAGTTTGATCAATGGCTGTCCCCGCTGAACCTGCATCCAGGGAAGGCTGTGTCTGATAAGGTTGCAAACCTGTTGGCAGCCCTACAGCAAGGCAAGCTCACACTCGTGCCTTGTGTGGTGCCCCTAGGGGTATTTGCCACAAAAACAGTTACTGACACTAAATACAAATACTAAGATAGCAAGACTGCACTACCACCTCCGGTCAGAAGGGGGAGCTCCAGGTACTCCCTTTTATCTATTCTGGTCGGAGAAAGAGAACGGGCAGTTGGACTAAGGAGCTAGGAGTGAGAGGTCATACAGCTGAATTTCTAATAACCCTATGACGGTTGATAAGTCCAAAATCATCGGCCTGAGGAAAAGGAGAATAGAGAAAAGGGACATTGTGAGAATCGGGTAGCATTAATCATTACCCAGAATAGGTGCAGAGACGGATACCGGATCCGTGGCTATATTCATTATATATAATACAGTAACCGGAAGGACGTGAGGTGATATCAGCTTCACTAGGGTCAGACACAGCAACAGACACAGAGTTCAGCGGTACTTCCAGAGGGGGTAAACCGACAAAAAGGACTCGGGTTGTCCGTCGAACCAGAACCCAGAAGGGACAGATTGGGTCAGCAGCCAGTTCACATACAGCAGCAGGGCCATACAGAAACTGCGCATAATAAGAGATGGAAATCCTGACAGGGTCAAAGTAATTCAGAGTTCTTATACAGACTCCGGTGACAGTATTGATTGTGAATCCCTTTATGTTGAAGTAAACGGGTTAAACGTTTCAGCGCCTCAGTCTTTCATTTGGATAATAGCCATCTATCCAGGATCGGGATCATCACCGTTGGGAGGACCTGCTGTTGATCAAGTAAGTGTCTATTCCTTCAGGATATCCCTTACACTGTGCATCGCCTGAGACCACAGCATCGGGTCAAGCCACTTGTGACATCCCACTCAAGAGACAGACCTCATTGGTCTGGTGCTGGGTACCTTGGTCTCCTGGGCGTCACAACTGGCGTCATGAACAGGATTTCAGCCAGCCCATACACCGGGTATTGTGTGCCGTGATTGGAGCCTGAAACTGTGAAAACTTGGATGAAAAATCTTGAAAATTGACTTTGTTAAAGAAAATTCCGTTCCCCATTGAAAACTATTGAAAGTGACTTTTCCCCATCGGTTATAATGGAGTAAAAATGGCCGCCATCCCCTGAGGTAATCACCTCATAACCGTTAGGCAAGAGACTGTTAATCGAACTACGCCATTACCTGAGTCCCAGTCTGACTGAAAAACTTCAGAATCCACCATTACAGAGCACACGGCAGGCGGAGGCAGCAGGGGCATGTCATTGTGGGCGGTACCAAGCCGAGCACCGACAGACGCGAAGGACCGGAAGGGTCTGTATTAACTAAGAGGGTACAGTATGTCGCAGCACGGAGACGCCGCAGCACCCGGCGACGTTAATATAGCTGAAAGACATGATGTCGATAGAGAGCCCGGCAGCGCAGCGGTGCAAGGAGTGGCGCCCATCATGCCGGTGTTGATGCCATATACCCCGGGTGGCCCATGGCTTCCAATGTATGAAGGTGAGCCTAAAACCCTTGATGATTTCAGAGAAAAGATGTTGGTCCATTTTGATATGTTCCCCGTAGGCAAAGTTCAGCGTGTTAGTCTCCTGATGATGCAGTTAAGTGGCCATGCTAAGCGAGAAGTCACAGCTACCGTTGAACGCATATTTGCTGGATTAAAAGCTACATTTGAAACCACTACTAGCAGCAAAGCTAAAGTACGATTCTTTAATTACAAACAAAAAGCTAATGAGGGCGTGAGAGATTTTGCCTTAAACCTGCAAGAAGCCCTTAAATCACTTACACTGGCCGAACCCATTTTTAACACAGGAGCGGATAAACTGCTAAGAGATCAATTTATTGAGGGACTCTACACCCCTTCTCACCGGGGGCATGTGAGCATGCTTGTTTTTAAGAACCCTGAATTGACATTTGCCCAATTAAAAGGAGAGCGCTATACGTCTCCAGCTGGCAGAGGCACCTCGGGATCAGGATCTTGCGCAACCCATGGCAGATGCACCTCAACAACGGGGAATGCCAGTGACATCAGATATGTCCAGTACCAGTGCTAAGTCCCTGGGGCCCATTACTAATGAGGCTCTTCAGCAAAAGCTTGACTCTTTAACTGATGTTGTTGCTTCAATGGCTAAAACCATGCAGGAGATGAGAGGACCCAAGATGGAGTTGGCAAACCGTAGAGAGGATGTTCCATGGATGAGGTCCCGGAGATACCCGACATGGAGAGGACGACCCCGTGACCGCTACCAACCAGATGGACAGCCCATTTGCCGCCATTGCCAGCAGCCAGGCCACTTTGCACGAAATTGTGATTTAAACGGGAATCCCCTGGGAATGCGGGCTGCTTCGCAGGAATGAATTTTCAAGGCCCAACACCCTGGCATGACAGGTACATCGGGGGATAACCCATTATCCCTATCGTGCTGGACGGAATTCCCCTCAACGCTTTGCTGGACACAGGTTCCCAGATTTCATCTATACCGTATATCCTTTATAAGAGGTATTGGGCCGATGCAGATATTGATAAAGGGCCCTCTGATGTTGAACTAGATATATGGGCCAGTAATGGTAAGTTGGTACCGAAGCTAGGATTCAAGGAGATGACCATAAAGATTGGTAAAGTAGAATTGGAGAAACAGGGTATAATTGTCGTCGATGTTGATCGGCGGAACTGTGAACCGACTGTATTGATAGGAATGAATGTGTTAGAGAACTGCTTTTCCGAAGTTATTTCTGTCTTACAGCAAATTGCTGAAACTGCCCAATCCTGCCAGCAGAGAGTTCTCCGAAGAGAAATAAAAGTGTTGATGTTAAAGCAACAGATAGAAGTTGCAGGTGGAGAAATTGGCAGTGTGAGGGTAAGTGATCCAACGTCTATTATAATCCCACCAAAAACAGAAATGCTGGTATGGTGTAGGGCGGCCATTGGTACTAAGGGACGAGACTATCAAGCCTTAATAGAACCAGTTTACATTGGCAGTGTGGGTAGTTATTGTATTTTTGTTATATTTGGTATTACTGTATAAATCATAGGATATGCACTTTATAACTTGTGGGTCACTATATATGTATATTATATTGAATTTGAGGGGGTTTAAACTTTAGCAACATATAGCATGGCCTTTTGATCATATATAATTATGGATGTTCTGATCTATTACTACCTATTGCGATATTGCGATAGGATTGGCCGAATTATTACCATTATTATTATTGAATTTTGCTTTTTGTTTAGCCTATTCCACCTGTAGTTTCCCCCTAATATGTTATGTTGTATAATATCAGTTGAGTTATTTATTTTTACTGCATTACCGATCTTTGCTGATGTCATTTTACTGTTTGGTATATCTGCTGCAGCTTCCGTTGGCGCCGTGGCTTTCTGACTCTGTTTGGGTGACGGTTGATCACGTGGGGCCCCCGTGTTCACTGTTCTCTCGGCTGGGTCCGGCATTGCTCGGCGTCACTGGTTGCTATGGCGGCGGCGGTCACTTCCGGGTTATTGCCGCATTTGATTTCCGGGGTTACTCTTATATATACATGGTTGTTAGTCTACTCCATTGCCCCCTGACGAAGGTGTTTGTGCCGAAACGCGCGTTGGGGCATTGGACAGATTCGTGGAGGATCCCTTTACTACGGTATGTTAGCCTCACTGCCATTTATTTATTGCATTATTAGTTCTGTCATCTATATTGTTTAGTGTGTATGCGGGCGGCGGCATGGTCAGTGCACGCTGAGGCAGCACAATTGTGCCGGCACCCATGTTATTACTATGGATGATACCTATGATCCTTTATATCGGCGGACATGGGGATGCAGCCCGTGTGACTTCATAATGGCAGATGAGTGCCTCCTCCACTGTTGGTAGGAGTAAATTATATGGGGATTTAGTCCCTGATATTTATTTATTTATTCATTCATTATTCTTATATATCTTTTTGATTGCTTTTTGGGATCCTCCCCCAGTTTTGTCCATTGTTGGTGTTATTGTGACCATTCAGCCCTGTTGTCTGTTGTATTGTCTCTATGCATTATGGTCTATCATGTTTTTATTAATAAAGTATTACGTTTTATACCTTAATGGCATCTTATGTCATCTATTTCGCTGTTATGTTTATCTGAGTTGATGATATGATGCGATTTAGTCCGGGTGGTGGTACAAGAAATATTCTATGATTAGTATTGTGGTACCATGTGCTTTAACACTATAAGCGTGTATTTAATAGAACCAGTGTACACTGACAGTAGGCCCACTATACTCACAGCACGAGGGGTAGTCGAGGTACATCGAGGACGAGTGCCGGTACGACTTTTGAACTGTGGAGAGGAAGAGGTCACTTTGCCAAGGTATGCTACAGTGGCAAAGCTATGTACTGTTGACAACAATGCCATCACGACCATTGAGCCCCTGGAATCAACCTGCCAGGTGGAAGGCAACGGCTCAGAGGGAGTGTTGGAGGATTGGTGCCAACAGCTAGACGTGGGCATAGATTCAACACCTACCCATCAAAGACAAGGGGTGTATAGATTAGTGACGGAATATGAACAAGTCTTCAGTAAACACCCTTTGGACTTCGGACGGATAGAAGGGGTAGAACATACAATCCCTACCGGTGACCATCCCCCAATAAAAGAAAGATATAGACCCATACCGCCCGCTCACTATCAATGTGCGAAGGATATGCTGAGGGAGATGAAACAGGCCGGGGTAATAAGAGATAGATGTAGCCCCTGGGCGGCCCCTCTAGTGATTGTCAAAAAAAAGGACGGAACTATGAGGATGTGCGTAGATTATCGGCAGATTAATAACGTCACCCATAAAGACGCCAATCCCTTGCCTAGGATAGAAGAGTCCTTGACTGCTTTGAAATCTGCTAATTATTTTTCCACCTTGGACTTAACAAGCGGGTATTGGCAAGTCCCTGTGGCTGAGAGAGATAAGGAAAAGACGGCATTCACCACACCAATGGGTCTATGCGAATTTAATTGCATGCCGTTCAGACTCTGCAACGCATCCGGTACTTTCCAGCGGCTGATGGAATGCTGCCTCGGACACAAGAACTTCAAGACCGTCCTCCTGTACCTAGATGATGTGATCGTCTACTCAAAGACTTACGAACAGCACTTAAAAGACCTGGCAGAGGTGTTCGAAGCCTTATCCAGGTATGGCATGAAAATCAAGCCATCCAAATGTCACCTTCTCAAGCCAAAGGTACAATACTTAGGGCACATCGTGAGTTCGGAGGGAGTAGCACCGGATCCCGAGAAAATAACTGCCATAAGGGATTGGCCAAGACCTACCAGCGCAAAAGAAGTGAGGCAATTCTTGGGATTGGTGGGTTACTATCGCAGATTTATAAAAGGATTTACCAAATTGGCAGCGCCCTTGCAAGATGCTTTGATAGGGCAGACGAAGAAACCTTCAAACCGAAACCCTCCTTTTCAGTGGGACGACGAAAGAGAAGACTCCTTTGAACAACTAAAGAAGGCACTAACCGGAGAAGAAGTTCTGGCATACCCAGATTACCATCAACCTTTCATCCTCTACACCGATGCCAGTAATGTGGGATTGGGAGCGGTGCTGTCACAAAAGCAAGAAGGTCGGGAGAAAGTCATCCCCTTTGCAAGTAGAAAACTCCGGCCTACTGAAAGAAATTCTGAAAATTATAGTTCCTTCAAATTGGAGCTACTGGCAGTAGTTTGGGCTGTGACTGAACGTTTCAAACACTATTTGACCGGTGCAGAATTTATTGTCTATACTGACAACAATCCGTTGACCCACCTAGACACGGCTAAATTAGGTTCGTTAGAACAGCGATGGATAGCCCGGTTATCTAATTACAACTTCATGATCAAGTATCGAGCAGGTTGCAAGAATGGAAATGCCGATGCCCTATCCCGGATGCCACACTTGAGAGATGTAGAAGAAGAAACGGGGGAGCTTGAAGAAATTGAACTACCAGCCTTCCATCAGCCCAAGGTAAATCATCGTCAGTCAAGTACCTATCAGAAACAACAAGAAGTGAATTTTAATCCGTTAGCACACCATAGATGGGCTGACACCCAAGATAGCAATCCGGCTGTGAAGTTGGTGAAAGAACTGTTGACTGAGCAAAGTGCATATCCCGATGAGGATGCCCCAGAAGAGATGCATCAACTCTGGAAAGAGAGAGGCAAAATGTTCCTGTATCAAGGGAAACTCTGTAGAAGATACACCAATCCGAAAACACATGAATTGGTTTGGCAGATTATCGTGCCTAAACAAGATGTGAGGATGGTCCTCGAGGTTTATCACAATGGTGCTGGTCACTTTGGTTGGAAAAAGCTAGAAGTACTTCTGAGAGAAAGATTTTATTGGGTCGGGATGAGAAAATCAATCAAACAGTGGTGTAGAAACTGTGGCCCATGCAACCTCAGAAGGAACGATCAAAAGAGCCAAAGAGCACCACTGCAGCCCATAATCACCAAACAACCGCTTGAACTGGTAGCCATGGACCACGTGAAGTTGACACCAAGCCGGTCCGGTTACGTCTATGCCTTGACCATCGTGGACCATTATTCGCGCTTCTTGGTAGTAGTACCTGTAAAAGATCTAACTGCAAAAACAGCAGCCAAAGCGTTCCAAACGTACTTTTGTAGACCCCATGGATATCCGGAACAGGTTCTCACTGACCAGGGTACAGCCTTTGAATCAGAGATCTTCAGAGAATTCTGTAATATGTATGGTTGCAAAAAGATCCGGACGACGGCCTATCATCCACAAACAAACGGCTTATGTGAGAAGATGAACCATATTGTGATAGACCTGCTAAAGACTTTACCTGAAACAGAAAGGAATCAATGGCCAGAGAAATTGCCTGACTTGGTGGATGTGTATAATCATGTCCCGGTGAGCTCTACCAACTGCACCCCAGCTTATCTTATGCGTGCAAGACCCGGCCAATTGCCAATCGATCTAGAAATGGGAATTCTGAAACCAGACGCAGAAGTTCAAGACTCCGATTGGGATGTCATACGACAAAAGCAGTATCGCCAAGTGCAAGAGAGTGTGGAAAGAAACCTTCAGCAAACTAGAGAAAGACAAGAGCGAACTTTCAACCAGAATGCTCTAGCGACCCCGTTAAGACCGGGTGACCAAGTGCTCAAGAGAAATCGTCGAACCAATAAACTAGATAATCAGTGGGAGGCCGTACCCTACACAGTTTTGCCAACAAGAATGGATAATCCTAAAATGTGTCTCATTAGCAAGAACGGAGGCTTGACATCTGTACTAGTGTCAAAAGACAATCTTAAATTATGTCCGGAAGCATTGAAAGAGTCAGAAGTTGTCCTGCCAGAAACGGAAGTTATTCAACCCATTCACGGGGACTTGCCAACTCCATAGTTGGGGAATTATCTTTAGCAGAGCGGGCAGATACTACATCCGCAGTAGACAGTAGTACACCACATGAAGAGACACCGCTATTACGTAGGTCACAGTGTAGTACCCAGGGTCAACTACCGGCCAAGTATGCGGATTACCAACTATAAAACTATGGTCAAGGTTATCATTCTGTAACGTTTAAACCCAGTACCTACAGAGATTTGTCTGTATGAACTTCTTGCATATTCTTGAACTTGTGATCAGCCCGGAGGCACTAAATCAAAGCTCCGGAAAGACTGCTTTTTTTTTTGAACGTTGTTTTTTTTGCTCTTTTGGAATTTTCTTTAGACTTTTCTGGACACAAAGTGCAGTGTCTTTCCTAGCACCTTCAAGGATAGAACTGTATTAATGGACGCTATCTGAAGTGACTTTTTACATACCGTATTTTTTGGACTATAAGACGCACTTATTTTCCTCCAAATTTGGGAGGAAAGTGTGGGTGCGTCTTATGGTCCGGATGTAGCATGTGGGGAGGGGGGCAGCAGTGAGTGGGATCGCACTGTTATCCCACTTCAGGATGTCCCCGCTGCCCGGAATCGGCTGCTGGGGAAACCACATGGCCCCGCTGATTAAGTGCAGTGAATATTTATTAGCTGCTCACCGCCCACCGATCAGCTGAGCGGTGAGCCGGAGCAGCAAATGAGTACTGCACTTATGCAGGGACACACAGTTTCCCCAGCACTGATTCCAGGGAGATTTGTGTGTCCTGGGGAGGAGGAGGCAGCAGCAGGGGCCAGGAGATCACTGCGTACCTGCCTGCCATGCCTGGATGCCGAGTGTTGTGCACACACAGGACCTGTGATGATGTCAGAAGTGGGCGGGCTGGAGCATCACATGGCAGCTCAGAGCTCTCCCTCTTCCTGACATCATCACAGGTCCTTCAGGCTCCCCACTAGAATCTGCAGCTTCCTCATTACCTGCGCTGTGGAGAGGCAACAAGAGGGAGGGCTCTGTTGTGTGCAGTCATGGGATGCTTGTACCTCACCACAGTGTGGCTGGCTGCCACAATTAAGAGGTTAGTCTACAAAACACAATAAAGCACTCTGCCACTCCTTTGGTGAACTATAACTCCCAGCATGTCATAGGATCTGCAGGACATGCTGGGAGTTATAGTTCTCCCATGGGATTTTAAAGCAGCACTCCAGTGCTATTTTGCAGTGCTGGAGTGGTGCTTTCAATATAAGCCCTGTGCCCCCATTCTTATACTCACCCTCCAGCATCTTCATATAGTATTTCACAGACACCACACTGGTCCCGCAGCTTCCAACATAATAACATACTATTATATATAATAACACCACATATAATAGTATGTTATTTATGTTATTAAATATTTTACCACATTTTTTGCTTCAAATATTTTTTTTCCCTATTTTCCACCTCTAAAACCTGGGTGCGCCTTATAGTCCGGTGCGTCTTATAGTCCGAAAAATACGGTAATTCCATTTTTTGTTTCCTTGAGTGGTTTTTGTAATTTTTCATTTTTAAGACTCTGTACATATCAATTGTTATTTCGAAATGTTATCGTCCCGGAGTACTGTTCTTAACTAAGGGGGAATGTGGCGCCCCTAGGGGTATTTGCCACAAAAACAGTTACTGACACTAAATACAAATACTAAGATAGCAAGACTGCACTACCACCTCCGGTCAGAAGGGGGAGCTCCAGGTACTCCCTTTTATCTATTCTGGTCGGAGAAAGAGAACGGGCAGTTGGACTAAGGAGCTAGGAGTGAGAGGTCATACAGCTGAATTTCTAATAACCCTATGACGGTTGATAAGTCCAAAATCATCGGCCTGAGGAAAAGGAGAATAGAGAAAAGGGACATTGTGAGAATCGGGTAGCATTAATCATTACCCAGAATAGGTGCAGAGACGGATACCGGATCCGTGGCTATATTCATTATATATAATACAGTAACCGGAAAGACGTGAGGTGATATCAGCTTCACTAGGGTCAGACGCAGCAACAGACACAGAGTTCAGCGGTACTCCCAGAGGGGGTAAACCGACAAAAAGGACTCGGGTTGTCCGTCGAACCAGAACCCAGAAGGGACAGATTGGGTCAGCAGCCAGTTCACATACAGCAGCAGGGCCATACAGAAACTGCGATAAGAGATGGAAATCCTGACAGGGTCAAAGTAATTCAGAGTTCTTATACATTCTCCGGTGACAGTATTGATTGTGAATCCCTTTATGTTGAAGTAAACTGGTTAAACGTTTCAGCGCCTCAGTCTTTCATTTGGATAATAGCCATCTATCCAGGATCGGGATCATCACCGTTGGGAGGACCTGCTGTTGATCAAGTAAGTGTTTATTCCTTCAGGATATCCCTTACACTGTGCATCGCCTGAGACCACAGCATCGGGTCAAGCCACTTGTGACATCCCCCTCAAGAGACAGACCTCATTGGTCTGGTGCTGGGTACCTCGGTCTCCTGGGCGTCACACTTGCATGGCTCACGTCCTCAACCTGGTGGTACAGCATTTTCTCCACCACTATCCTGGCCTGGGTGAGCTGCTCCACAAATCACGTAAGTTGTGTACTCATTTCCACCGTTCGCATCCTTCAGGTCATCGACTTGCATTGATACAGAGGTCTTTCTCCATGCCAGTTAACAGGTTGATATGCAATGTGCCGACACGTTGAAGTGACTGTGGCAGCAGCAACGAGCCATGATGCAGTATGTCATGTCATATAGCCTGGGCCAATGCAGTACGGACGTGGCACATATCATGTTTACAAAATGGGTACATATTAAGGACCTCTGCACCTTTCTGCACAGTTTTGAAATGGCTACTAAGATGGTTAGCGCTGACAATGGAATCATCAGCATCACTTATCCGGTCATCTATATGCTGAAGCAGACATTAAATATCCTGCAGGAGGAGATGGTGGTCCCAGAAGAAGAGGAGGAAGCAGAGGAGGATGCGGAAGGGATAATATTGTCTCTACGTTCCAGACTGTCATCACACAGGCAGGTGCCAAGGGAGGGTTGATTACTGCGATTGAGGGGGGCTGGTGATAACAGACAAACTGTTATTGAAGGTGCAAGATGCAAGGAACAAATGGAGAGGAAGAGGTGACAGGTGAGCAACTGTCAGATGAAGAGGATAATCCTCCCCTCGCTGTTGTTCATGGTTGGCAAGAGGGGACTGAGGAAACAAGCATCATTGTTACCCAGCCACCAACACAGCATGGGCTTGAACATCATGGTAGAGCCTGACATATGAGTGCCTTCTTGCTGCAACATGTTCCCCATATAGTTGTGATTAGGAATACAGCTGACTACTTGGTTGCCACTCTGTTAGATCCATGTTAAAAAAACAAATTTTGCCAGATGCTGCCCGCCCCGGAAAGGGACCCATAAATGCTGGAGTATCGAAACACGCTTTTAGTCAACCATAAGAGAGCTATTCCTCAAGACAGAAGTGTAGCACACAGTTTGCACCATAGCTCTAGACTTCCAACCTCTGGCACGTCAATTCGTCAACGCCAACATATTAACAGCAGCAACAGTGGTGCAAGTGGAAGAAACAATTTCTATGAGTCCTTTGACACTTTTTTTAGACCAGTCCAAGTCTTACACGTGGTGAACGAATGGAGAGGACGGTGCAGGAGTATCTAGAACTGAATACCAATACCATCAGGGAGGGTTTGGACACTTTCACATTTTGGTGTTCCAAAATGGATGAGTGGCCTGAGATCGCCTCACAAGCCTTGGAGGTTTTATCTTACCCGGCAGCCAGTATTATCTCAGAACATAATACAAATGAAATTAAAAGAGGTGGCAAGAGGTCCAAGTTTTACACGTGGTGAATGAATGGAGAGGATGGTGCAAAATGGATGAGTGACCTGAGCTCCCCTTACACGCCTTGGAGGTCATGCCCAGCAGCCAGCGTTGTCTCAGAACATGTCTTCAGCATTGCTGGTGGTGTCCTGAAGGATAAGCGCAGCCTGCTCTTCTCCTGAAAGTGTAGACTGCCTAGCTTCCATCAAGATGAACAAGTCATAGATCTCTGAGGACTTTTGCACCCCAATTACAGACTGTACAGACTAGGTGATATTGCATGTTTTAGTGTGATGCATTAATGTCACTTAACTGCACTCTGTGATATCTTTAGCATGGCTTTTGTGCCTGCTGTAGCTGCTGCTGATGTTAACAGAAATTTGTGGAAATGTGAACAGTCATGGTTGGTCTACATCTGCTTGATTGGGTGTAATGGAAGACCTGTTGGTCCCTATTATACTATTTCTACTGTGGTGAAATTGATGCCACTTTGACATTGTCTGCCAATAATTTTTGAAAATGTGAATACTCCTGGCTGCGTGTCCATCTGCTGAATTGGGTGTAGTGGAAGACTTGTAGGTCCCTATTATACTATTTCTACTCTCGTGAAATTTATGCCACTTCTGTGATGTAAGGCCCTCATTTGTTTAAACGTGAACACTCCTGATTGGGTGTCCATCTGCTGGATTGGGCGTAGTGGATGACCTGATGGTCCCTATTATACTATTTCTACTGTGGTGAAATTGATGCCCCTTTGGTATTGTTTGCTATTATATTTTTTTGGAAATGTGAACACTCCTGGTTGGGTGTCCATCTGCTGTACTGGGTGTAGTGGAAGACCTGTCGGTCACTATTATACCATTTCTACTGTCATTAAATTAATGCCACTTCTGTGGTATACATCCCTCATTTATTTAAATGTGAACACTCCTGGTTGGGTGTCTATCTGCTGGATTGGGCGTAGTGGAAGACCTGTCGGTCGCTATTATACTATTTCTACTTTCGTTAAATTTATACCACTTCTATGGTGTAAGGTCCCCATTTGTTTAAATGTGAACAAGAACCAAGATCAGCTGGAGCTTGACCAGTACCAGCCTGACCACCACCTGCATGCTCTGGAGCATTTCATCAAAGCACTTGACTAGCTGGGCCGATTGCCTGGATCCACAATCAGTTTCTGCAAGTGACACCACTGCCTCTTTCCCTGTGCTATGTGCTTCCCTATCCCCTATCCATGACACTGACGCAGATGCCTCCCGCTCTGCACCTATCATTGCACATCAGGCACCATCAGCAACCATGTCCAATTCTTTGTCCCTGAACAGCTTTCAGCTGTCCCTACCCCAAGCCTTGGAATGCAAAAGTAAATACCCAGCCACCCACCCACAGGCCCAAACACTAAACTGACACATTTCCAGACTGCTTTCCCTGGAAATGTTGCCCTTTACTCTTGTGGACATTGAGGCTTTCTGCAACCTCATGGCAATGCCCATTCCTCGGTACTCGGTTTCCAGCCACCACTAATTTTCCCATTATGCCTTCCCAGTCTTACACTAGCATGTGCCCTATAATATTACCAGTGCCCTGACTAATGCAGTTCCTGGGAAGGTCCACTTAACCACTGACACGTGGACAAGTGCTTGTGGCCAGAGATGCTACATTTCCCTGACATCACACTGGATGAACCTTGTGGAGGTCGAACCTTGGTCAGACCCTGGGATGGCATACATGCTACCGATGCAGGGAATTGGGGTCCCTAGTTCCATTAGGGTTTACTCCACCTCCTTCACCCCTCCTCCCCCATCTCCAAGTTGCCATCTTGGAGCATGTCATTCATATCAGTTGCAAGCTGGAATCACTGGACACTGTTGAAGCTAATTTGTTTATGTCACAAATAATAATCTTATAATAATCTTTATTTTTATATAGCGCTAACATATTCCACAGCGCTTTACAGTTTTGCACATTATCATCACTGATGATATCAGTCACTATCATCACTGTCCCCGTTGGGGCTCACAATATAAATTGCCTATCAGTATGTCTTTGGAATGTGGGAGGAAACCGGAGAACCCAGAGGAAACACACCCAAACACGGAGAGAACATACAAACTCTTTGCAGATGTTGTCCTTGGTGGGATTTGAACCCAGGACTCCAGCGCTGCAAGGCTGCAGTTCTAACCACTGCACCACCATGCCGCCACAAACCTCACACTGCCGCAGACTTGTTGAAAGGTGTAACAGAACAGACAGATCTCTGGCTCTCATTGATGATCCAACAACCAGGCATGGTCGTGTGTGATAATGGCCGTAACCTGGTGACCACTCTGAAGCTTGGCAAGTTCACACACGTTCCATGCCAGGCCCACCGTGATCAACTTAATGGATCAGTGGTTTCTCAAAACCTACCTAGATTTTCCTGAGCTACTTGTGAAGGTATGCTGTGTGTGCTCCCATTTCTGCAAGTCAGTTACAGCTGCTACAGGTCTGACAGTGCTGTAGTAGCACTTTCAAATGACAGCTCACCGACTGGTGTGCGACGTGACCACGCGCTGGAACACATTACATATGTTGACAAGGCTTTGTGAGCTACAACATGCCCATCTGTATTCCAGTCAGCCTTGGCACATAACAACTGACAAGTGGGCATAGATGTCTGACATCTGTGAGGTTCTACAAAACTTTGAGGTACCAACCAAGATGGTGAGCATCAATGATGCCATAATCAGAGAAACCATCCAGCTTCTTAGCCTACTGAAACGCTCACTGCTCACAACTATGGAGGAAGAAAGTACATAGGGTGATACTACCCAGCGTCATCTCATCTTCTCAGAGCGTATTAGGTGATAATGATTTGGAAGAAGCTAAGGAGGAGGAGGAACAAGAGATTGTTGCCTATGCTATTGAGAGTACTACCCACACCACCTCATCCTGTCTGTTCAGGGTGGATGGGCAGACATAGTAGAGGATAAAAAGATGGAGGAGGAGGAGATGGAGAGTCATCCTCCTGGTGGAGACAGGGAAGTTTTGCCTGTTGGAAGTCTGGCACACATGATTGACTTTGTCCTGCTGCCTTTCCCGTGACCCTCGCATTATACGCATTTTGACCAACTCTGATAACTGGCTGTTCACCTTTTTCAACCTATCCTACAAGGTGAACTTTACATTTATCCTTCCTGTGGTGGAGAGGGCAAGCAAAATGGTGTAATACTAGAAGGCCCTAGTCAAACAATTAGTAAAAAAAATTCCCATCTGACAATGCTGGCACCAGACATTGGCATACTGCCAGGGCCGGCTCCAAGTTTGTGAGGGCCCCAGGCGAAAGAGTGTTAGTGGGCCCCCCCTTTAACACATACCACGATTCATGATCGCATATAACACAGCCATGTAGTATATAACACAGCCCACGTAGTATATAGCACAGCCACGTAGCATATAACACAGCCATGTAGTATATAGCACAGCCACGTAGTATATAACACAGCCACGTAGTATATAGCACAGCCCACGTAGCATATAACAGCCCATATAGTATATAGCACAGCCACATATTATATAACACAGCCCACGTAGTATATAGAACAGCCATGTAGTATATAGCACAGCCCACGTAGCATATAACAGCCCATATAGTATATAGCACAGCCGCATATCATATAACACAGCCCATGTAGTATATAGAACAGCCATGTAGTATATAGCACAGCCCACGTAGCATATAACAGCCCATATAGTATATAGCACAGCCACATATTATATAACACAGCCCACGTAATATATAGAACATATAGAACAGCCATGTAGCACAGCCCACGTAGCATATAACAGCGCACGTAGTATATAACACGGCCCATGTAGTATATAGCACAGCCATGTAGTATATAGAACAGCCATGCAGTATATAACACAGCCATGAAGTATAATGCACAGACATGTAGTATACAGCAGAGCCCCCCTCCCCCAAGAATGGCCCCATAGTCCAGTACTCACTATCACTTTTATAGTTACAAAAAAAAAACACTCCTCACCTCTCAACGTTCCCACGCTGCGCTGCTCCCTCCCTGCTCTGGTCTCGGCGGCTGCCACTGCATTGCCTGACACAGCGAGTGTGCGATGACGTCATCGCGCACCCGCAGCGGCAGTGTCAGAGGCAGAGTGGGGAATGATGGGAGAGGGAGCATCAGGTGACACTCTCTCCTCCATCATTTGCTTTGAACTTTACCAGCAGACGCCGGTAAAGTTCAAAGCGGCGATGGGGGAGTTGGCACAGGGGCCCCATAGCAGCTGTGTGATGTGCCGCTAGCTGAGGGCTCCTTGGGGAGCGGGGGCCCTAGGCACTGGCAGCTGCCTGCCCCTAACGCCGGCCCTGAATGGGCCCCCCTGTCTCGCCAGGGCCCCGGCACTTGCCCAGGTATGCCGAGTGCTGACGCCGGCCCTGCATACTGCCAATGGTGGTAGGCCACGTGACTGCTATGAAGCCCATGAACCAGAGTGGCCCATTGTCAGTGCCCGCATGATGGTGGAGGAGGGAGCGTCAGCAGATGCTTCTACCCCATCATTCTTCTTCTGTGTCTGAAGTGCCATAGCAGTAGGCACGATGACATCATTGCAGCGCATTCAATGTCCTGAGATGTGCAGCATTTCACACCACATGTTCATGAGACTGGAGCATTGGGTGGAATGAGAAGAGGTGAGTATTGTATTTATTAATTTTTAAATCAGTGACTAGTGTCCATGGGGGTGCATTATATTGTATGGAGGATCATGGGGGTGCATTACATTGTATGGAGGACCATTGGGGGGTGTTTTATATTGTATGGAGGTCTGTGGGGAGTGCTTTATATTGTATGGAGGACCATGGGGAGAGCATTATATTGTATGAAGGACCATGGGGAATGCATTATATTGTATGGAGGACACCATACAAGTCATCATACAGGAAATAATGTTTCCTAACATTTTTTCCTTGCAAAATCCATTCTATATTCAATTTTGTATGTTTTATTGTCAGTCCATAAAAAGTGGAGTAATACTCTAACAACATTGTTCCCAGTAGCAACCTAGGGTCAGAGATGTGTCCAGGTGCCTTCTCCATGCTGTTCCTATTCCTTTGCACACTGTTTCCATCTATTTCAGCGATTTTCCTAACCTCCACAGCCCTCCTGTTAGGGTCTTTTGGAAAAATGGTTAAGTTTCCCATTAACTTTGTCTGAGCGTCCGACCTGCTTGAATCGAGTACCGATCACTCGAGCATTTTAGTGCTCGCTCATCACTAGTCTATAGGTTTTATTTGTCAGATGGCCCAAGTCACTGTTTCACAGCCTCTGCAATAAAACTAAATGCTTACAAAGTGCAATCAAATTGCAGCAATGACCTTTAATAGTAGATCTTTACATTTTTATATGTAATTAAAGTCCAAAAGGAATAAAAAAAGACTGATGGAGAAAAAATGAGTGACGAAAATGGCACGCTTCCAACAATTATCCTGCTATGTGAAGTGCCCAGTTACAGGGTGGTCTGAGTGAACTGAACAATGCTATTTATAAAATTTGTTGTGCTGAGTATATGAAATCAGTGTCATATAGTGAATGAGATGTTGTCCTACAGAAAAAAAGAAACAGATTAGACACACATATTTATAGATTTAAAAATATAATATTTATATTCATAAAATAGATGATATCCAGTGCTGTGGAACAAATGCTGTACTGTCAGACTAGTACAATCTAGGAAAAAAGGCCTAACTCATGAATATATATTTTATAGACAAAAGCATTGGGATACGTATTATTTATTACAACTCAGGTTTTTTTATTTGGTCCCAAAGATGTATAAAATCCTGCTCATAGCCATGTAGTTTACCCTTGCTAACATTTGTGAAAGAAATGGTCATTCTAAAGAGCTCCCTGAATCCTTCCTAAATATTCCCCTATCTGCTGTGAATGGTATTGATGAAAACGGGAAGCTTTTAGGAATGACAGCAACTTATGAAAGGGAAGACTACATAAAGTTACAGAGCGGGGTCACCGAATGCTGAGGAGCATAGTGCATGTGAGTTTCCATGGCTCTGCAGGCTCAATAACTGCAGAGTTCCCACCATCTCATGACATTCAACAAGGTCTGTCACTTAATGTATTACCTGGCGCAACTAACATTGTTCTGTGGAATCTAGCTTTATTTTTATTTTGGTCTTGGGCCTCTCCATCCCTGAGATATGGCCCTCTCTTTTCTGCGTGTAAATCTAGTCTTTTTAGCCAAAGGTAGCAATCCTCAATTCTTCTCTAAAAGTGTATTTCTGAGGATCACACCCATTTCCTAAAAAGACTAGATTCACTTATAGATAAAGAGGATCCATAGCCAAAGGATGGCGAGGGCAGGAATAAAAGAAAAATACCAGGGATACAGAAGAACAGAGGCATTTCGATTAGGTTAAAGATTACATATTTATGGCAAGTAACAGATACTCTTTAACATCAGCATAAAAAATGTGTGCAGCCTGACAGCTAAGTCTAGATTTGTAGGTAGAATGCCAGAAGAATGTTACCTGCCTGACTGCATCTGTAAATTTTGGTGAGGAGCGATAAAGCTTTGAGCTGTTTTTCGGTTGTTGTTAGTTCCACTGAAGGGGAATCCTAATGCTTGAGTATATCAAGACATTTTGGAGAACTCTATGCTTTCAACTTTGAGAGAACCCTTTGGGAATGTCCTTTTCTGTTCCAGCATCTTGTAACCTGGTGCACAAAACAAGCATGATGCCATGGTTGGGTGAGACTGGTGTGGAAGAACATGACTGGTAGTGATGAGCGAGTGCGCTTGTTACTCGAGATTTCGGAGCATGCTCAAGTGTTCGCCGAGTATTTTGGGCGTGCTCGGAGATTTAGTTTTTGCTAGAGAGCCTGACTACATGTAGGGGTTGCCTGTTTGTTAGGAAATCCCCACATGTATTCAGGCTGTCTAACAGCCGCAAATCATGCAGCTGCAGCGACAAAAACTAAATCTCCAAGCACGCCCAAAATATTTGGAGAACACCCGAGCATGCTTGGAAATCTCGAATAACGAGCATACTCGCTCATCACTAATGATTGGCCATCACAGAGCTCTGACCCAATCTTATCCAACATTTTGGGTAATAACTAGAAAACAGATTGAAACCCAGGCCTTCTTATCCAACATCAGTATCGAACCTCACAAATGCTTTTCTGAACGAATAGGATATACATTTTCACTGACACACTCCAAAATCTTGCAGAAAAGCTTCCTGGAAAAGAGGAAGCTGTTTACACTGCAAAGTGAGTGCCAACTCCATATTGATGTCTATGGATATAGAATGACATGACATAAAATCTCATGTAGTTTTAATGTGTTGGTGTCTCAATACTTTTGTGCATGTAGTGTATGTACTATATATCACAAAAGGTAAGTTCACTGCATTCAGTTTAACACAAATGATATTTCATCCTAATAATTAAATATGGAAGATGACATGCCATGTATCTCAGCAACCAATATAGCAGATTCATAAATGCAGAATATATTATTAAAAATCTTCATAGCAAATTAACCCCCATGTAATATTGGCTTGCAAATTAACGAAAATATATGACAAGATTAAAAATAAAGACATCTCCAGAAGTACATGGTAAAGTCTTCAAGGCTAAATTAACCTGCTTTTCCATGTTAGCCTAAACCCTTTATAAATTAATTTTAACAAAGATATGATAATTAAAGCCCTGAAATGTAAGTAAACCCACTAAAACAGCTGTGATCACTGCCCCAAATTTAATGAACATATTCTTATAACCCAAGTACTGAGAGACAGATGTTTCAGGATGCCTCATTAAAAGGTTAGGGTTTATTGGTCCTAAATTATTAGTTCTGTGTATCATGCCTTTTGTTATAGGATCTGGAGGACTCATGACACTGATCAGATTGTACAAAGATAGTTGTTTGCTTTCCATACTTATATGTCAAAACGAAAATTACAACATATAGTGATTAGTGTTGAGCGATACCTTCCGATATCGGAAAGTATCGGTATCAGATTGGATCGGCCGATATTCAAAAAATATCGGCTATCGCCGATACCGATACCCGATACCAATGCAAGTCAATGGGACCAAAATATCGGAATTAAAATAAACCCTTTCTTTCCTTGTAGGTTCCTTCTACATGAAGGAAAACAACTAAGAATAATGTAGGATATATTGGGGTAGGTAGACATTAAAGGCATAGAGGTTTGGCCCAATCAAATAGAATAGCAGGAATTTTTTTTTTTTTTTAAAGACGTTCCGAGTTACAAAGATATTGACTATGTTAAGATTTTTTTTATTTTGTCAGATATTGATGTTTCACTACTTCCATGCCCTTCACCTTCTTTTTTACTTCTCCGACACTTTCTTCTTCATCATCCTCAGCAGCAGCATCTTTGACATCAACATCTTCTTCACCTTATTCATCTTCTTCTTCATCTTCTACCTATTATTTTTTTGTTACATTCTTCATATTCTTTTTATTAAACTATTCTTATTCTTCATATTCTACTTCTTCATCATATTCTTATTTGTGACAGGCATTCCTGTAGTTGTTATCTATAACAGTTTGAAGATTACACCTTCCGTTCTGCCTCACAAAAGAGTTACAACAGGATTTGTCCTCCTTCAGTTAGGCCTGCAGCAGCAGGCTTTTTCCAGGGGCACCACGAGGAGGAACGGACTCACCCCCATACACTGCTTAGTCTTCTTCTGCTTATAATTTAGATAATATCTTTTGCTCTGATGTTTAGTCGTATGCTTAATGTTCTTCTGCTCTTTGTTCTGCAGCCTCTTGTTCTTCTGCTTCTCAGTCTTCCAGGTCGTCGTCTTTAGGGTCTTGAACTTGGAAATGTAGCAGAAGGTACAAGAAGGCTGAGAAAATGCCGATAACCAGCTGATGGAACTGGAACTCGGATGGCTACCCGAAGGTCCAAGAGCCAATGGAACTGCCGTGGACCAGCTGACGTTACTGGAACCCGGTTACTAAGCAGGAGGAACCCGTGCCAGAAAGCACTACCAAGGACCACCTGACGTTGGTGGAACTCGGATACCCAGAAGGAGGCACCTAAGCCAAAGGCTCTGCCCGGAACCAGCTGACGGTACTGGAACCAGGGGGACCTATTCAAGATTGTCTTCCTAGAGCCCCAACTAGCGGTGTTGGAGCCAAGGGTCAGCAGGGGGAGCAGAGTGTAGGCCGAAGCCTGCACTGGAGGCAGCTTATTGTCTGTTTTGTCTGCGTGGCGTTTGCAGGACACGTTGCCGGCTACAAAGCAGGGGAACAGCTGACGTTACTGAACCCCACTGACACAGTGGCGAGTGTTTTTCTCTGTGCATCCAGCACTTCCGGGCACCAACTGGCAGTGTTAGAGCCCAGGGACAGTAGGAGGAGCAGAGGAGCAGAGTGTAGGTCAAAGCCTGCACTGGAGGCAGCTTAGTGTCTGTTGTGTCTGCGTGGTGTTTGCAGGACATGTTGCCGGCTACACAGCAGGGGAACAGCCGGTGTTACTGAACCCCACTGACACAGTGGCGAGTTTTTTTCTCTGTGCATCCAGCACTTCCGGGCACCAACTGGTGGTGTTAGAGCCCAGGGTCAGCAGGAGGAGCAAAGTGTAGGCCAAAGCCTGCACTGGAGGCAGCTTATTGTCTGTTGTGTCTGCGTGGCATTTGCAGGACACGTTGCTGGCTACACAGCAGGGGAACAGCTGGCGTTACTGAACCCCACTGACACAGTGACGGGTGTTTTTCTCTGTGCAGCCAGCACTTCAGAGCACCAACTGGCAGTGTTAGAGCCCAGGGAATCAAGGAGGAGCAGAGGAGCAGAGTGTAGGCCGAAGCCTGCACTGGAGGCAGTTTAATATCTGTTGTGTCTGTGTGGCGTTTGCAGGACACGTTGCCAGCTACACAGCAGGGGAACAGCTGGCGTTACTGAACTACACTGACACAGTGGCGGGTGTTTTTCTCTGTGCAGCCAGCACTTCCGAGCACTAACTGGTGGTGTTAGAGCCCAGGGTCAGCAGGAGGAGCAGAGGAGCAGAGTGTAGGCCGAAGCCTGCACTGGAGGCAGTTTAATATCTGTTGTGTCTGCGTACTGGAACCAGGGGGACCTATTCAAGGTTGTCTTCCTAGAGCCCCAACTAGCGGTGTTGGAGCAAAGGGTCAGCAGGGGGAGCAGAGTGTAGGCCGAAGCCTGCACTGGAGGCAGCTTATTGTCTGTTTTGTCTGCGTAGCGTTTGCAGGACACATTGCCGGCTACACAGCAGGGGAACAGCTGGCGTTACTGAACCCCCACTGACACAGTGGCGGGTGTTTTTCTCTGTGCAGCCAGCACTTCCGAGCACCAACTGGCAGTGTTAGAGCCCAGGGAATCAAGGAGGAGCGGAATGTAGGCCGAGGCCTAATTGGAGCAAGTTGAAAGGGAACCTTTAAGCCCCCCAGGCGTTTGTAGCTGAAAGAGCCATCTTGTACAGCACTAATGCTGCAAAAGGAAAAGGTGGCTCTTTTAATTATGTTCCTTGCAAACGCAGAACTAGACACTTATGAAATGTGTCCCCTCACACCGTGAGACCGTCCCGGAGGTGGGACTTTCCTTCGTAATGGGACACAGCACAGCCGTCATTCCTACCCCCTTGGCAATGGGTGCCGCCTCCTCAGCCTTGTTTGATTCTGTCCCAGAGCCGGCGCTGTCATGTTATCCCTTGGCCATGCGCAGTTAGCGCTGCCCGTCTTCTGACATCATTTGGTGTCAGGCTGGCTGTGCCTGTGCGGCCGCGCTGCCCGAGATCCTGCCTCCTGATTTAATCACACTGCGGGCCTGGGATCCATGGGCATGCGCAGTGCATATCTTCGCCTCTCACTCCACTCCTTCCGGCTTCTTCACACTGTGCGGCGTCACGGCCGTGGCATGCTATTAGGGATCAGCTGACGACGCACAGTCTGAAGAAGGCGGAGGGAGATGAGTGAGAGCCTGAGGTGAAGATATGCACTGCGCATGCCCATGGATCCCAGGCCCGCAGTGTGATTAAATCAGAAGAGATTGCGAGGCGGGATCTCGGGCAGCGCAGCTGCACAGGTGCAGGCAGCCTGACAACAAATGATATCAGAAGACAGGCGGCGCTAAATGCGCATGGCCAAGGGATAACATAACAGCGCAGTCTACGGGACAGATTCAAACAACGCTGAGGAGGCGGCGCATGGCGCCAAGGGGGTAGGAATGACGGCTGTGCTGTGTCCCATTACGAAGGAAAGTTCCACCTCCAGGACGGTTTCACGGTGTGAGGGGACACATTTCATAAGTGTTAGGTTCAGCGTGTGCAAGGAGCACAAAGAAAAGAGGCACCTTTTCCTTGTGCAGCATTACTGCTGCACAAGGTGGCTCTTTCAGTAACAAATGCCTGGGGGGGACAGGTTCCCTTAAATTTCAGTAGTTGTGTCAGCGTGGCGGGACACATTGCAGCAACACAGCAGGGGAGCAGCTGGCATTACTGAACCCCAATAACAGAGGAGCAACTGTTGACTGTGCAGACAGCACTTCCGAGCAGCAACTGGTGGTGTTGAAGCCCAGGGACAGCAGGAGGAGCAGGCTGGAGGTATTGCCACAACACAACAGGGGAGCAGCTGGCGATACTGAACCCCAATAACAGAGGAGCAACTGTTGACTGTGCAAACAGCACTTCCGGGCAGCAACTGGTGGTGTTAGAGCCCAGGGAATCGAGGAGGAGCAGAGGAACAGAGTGTAGGCCGAAGCCTGATAGGAGGAAGTTGAAAGGGCACCTTTAACCCCCCCAAGGCGTTGTGCAGCACTAAGGATGCAAAACGAAAAGGTGGCTCTTTTAATTATGCTCCTTGCAAACGCAGAACTAAACACTTATAAAATGTGTCCCCTGATACCGTGAGACTGTCCTGGAGGTGGGACTTTCCTTCGTAATGGGATGCAGCACAGCCGTCATTCCTACCCCCTTGGTGCCGTGCGCCGCCTCCTCAGCATTGTTTGAATCTGTCCCGTAGCCTGCGCTGTTATGTTATGCCTTGGCCATGCGCAGTTAGCACTGCCCGTCTTCTGACATCATTTGGTGTCAGACTGGCTGTGCCTGTGAAGCCGCGCTGCCCGAGATCCCGCCTCACAGTGTCGTCTAATGTAATCACACTGCGGGCCTGGGATCCATGGGCATGTGCAGTGCATATCTTTGCCTCTCACTCCCCTCCTTCCGGCTTCTTCAGACTGTGTGGCATCACGGCCATGGCATGCTATTAGGGATCAGCTGATGGCGCACAGTCTGAAGAACGCGGAGGGAGATGAGTGAGAGCCTGAGGTGAAGATATGCACTGCGCATGCCCATGGATCCCAGGCCCGCAGTGTGATTAAATCACAAGAGACTGCGAGGCAGAATCTCGGGCAGCGCGTCCGCACAGGTGCAGGCAGCCTGACAACAAATGATATCAGAAGACGGGCAGCCGTAAGTGCGCATGGCCAAGGGATAACATACAGCACTGGCTACGGGACAGATTCAAACAACGCTGAAGAGGCGGCGCACGGCACCAAGGGGGTAGGAATGACGGCTGTGCTGCATCCCATTACGAAGGAAAGTCCCACCTCTGGGACGGTCTCACGGTATGAGGGGACACATTTTATAAGTGTTAAGTTCTGCGTGTGCAAGGAGCTAAACTAAAAGAGCTACCTTTTCCTTGTGCAGCATTACTGCTGCACAAGTTGGCTCTTTCAGTAACAAATGCCTGGGGGGGGGGACAGGTTCCCTTAAATTTCAGTAGTTGTGTCAGCGTGGCGGTCGCAGGACACATTGCCAGCTACACAGCTGGGGATCAGCTGACGTTACTGAAACCCAATAACACTGGGTCATGTGTTTTGACTGTGCAGCCTGCACGTCTGAGCATCAACTGGCGGTGTTGGAGCCCAGGGATTACAGTTCAGGTGGTAGAAACATGAACGCAACAGGAGACCTGGATACTGTAGCCAACCAATTATTTAATCTGGAAGAGGAGTGGCAAATTCCTGCGAGATCCAGGCCTTGTTCATTTTCAGAAAAGTAAGCCGGTCAATGTTATCGGAGGATAGTCGCATGCAACGGTCTGTTAGTACACCACTTGCGGCACTAAAGACCCGTTCCGAAAATACACTAGCAGCAGGGCAAGCCAGCACCTCCAATGCATACTGGCTTACCTCTGGCCATGTATCCAGCTTAGAGACCCAAAATTTGAAGGGGGAAGAGCCGTCTGGGAGTACAGTAAGAGGGCAAGACATGTAGTCTGTCACCATCTGACGGAAACATTGCCTCCTGCTGACTGGAGCCATCTGTGATGGTGTAGACGTGTGGCGGGCACACAAAACTGTGCCACAGTTGGGCCATACTGGTCTTGCCTTGTGCTGAGGCACTGATTTTGCTCCCTCTTTGTGCAGAGCTTCCTCCACTGCCTCTACGCACTGAGCTGCTTTGTAAAGCACTAGCAGCACTGCACTCACTTGGACTGGAGAAGATGATGGAATTCACCAGTGTGTTTTGGTACTCCCACATTTTACGCTCCCGGTTCAACGGTGTTATGAGGCTTTGTAAGTTGTCCCGGTAGCGAGGATCTAGGAGGGTGTACACCCAATAATCAGACATGTTGAGAATGTGGGCGATGCGGCGGTCATTTCTCAGGCACTGCAGCATGTAATCAGCCATGTGCTGCAGACTGCCAACTGGCCAAGAAACGCTGTCCCCTGCTTGAGGCGTGATCTCTGCCTGCTCTGCATCACCCCACCCTCGCTCTCCACAATGACTACTGGAGAATTGTGTAACTCCCTCCTCTGGACCGATGTCTTCCTCCTCCATTGACTCCTCCTCATCCTCTCACAAAGTGTTCCCTGCCTAGGCCTTTGTGAGGAACCACGTAGCGCTGACTGTCCAGAAGCTTATGGAATTGGTGACTCCTCATCCTCCACCTCTTCCACAACATCATCCCTTAGCGCTTGCAGTGTTTGTTGAAGCAGGCAGATAAGTTGGACAGTCATGGTGACTAGGGTTGAGCGACTTTCATTTTTTTAAGATCGAGTAGGGTTTTGGGAAACCCGATTTTGTCCAGAGTCGAGTCGAGTGCAGTCGGCCGATTATCGCTAAAAGTCGGGGATCGACCGAAACACGAAACCCAATGCAAGTCAATGGGGAAGCATAGTCGGCAGTGAGTGGAGGCCAGGAAAACACCTACAGTGCCCATTTTAATGCCAAAAACATCCATTCTTGTTTCTGAAGCTTGCCAATCTTAATTAACTGTATAATAATAGTTGGGCATAGGGAATTGGGGGAAAGTTGTGGGGGGAGTAGGGCTGGCTCAAGTTTTTCGTGGGCCCAGGAAATGCGGACTACGTCACGGCGGTGTTGCAGGGAAAGGTAAGTATTTAAAAGTTGCAAGTGCTGTGATCCTGAGCAAGCAGGGGGGGGCCCACTCGTTCGCATTGCCACTGGCACAGGGCCCCTCAAAGTACGGCGGTGTGTTTGCATGGCGGGGGCGCCTCCCACCAGCAGCGACACTTTTGCGTACTCTGAGGGGCCCTGTGCCAGTGACGTCGCCAACGAGTATGCCCCCCCACCTGATGAAGGAACCTGCACTTTCATCTGCACCTTCCTCTTTGTCCCTGTGTAAGGTGGTATAACATGCGGGAAGGGGAACCTTACTTTCAGCAGGGTCAGATTCTGGCTGTGTAGAGTACAAGGGGAATGTAGTGGTCTAGGTCAATGTACCAGCAGACTCATTTAGCAGTGGCTGGGCAATGGGCAGGATGAGGAGGAAACAGATATAGGGCAAAAGAATAAAGTAGGCTACATGCAGTTCAAAATTGGTAACAGGACTAAACAGGCGGCATTGCTTTGTTCAGTGGAGTAGCAAACCCAAGAGCAGCAGACACTGTTTCAAGGGCCTAACCACACTAGTAGGCCAAATGCAGTTTAATATCTGATAGTATAGGGCGAAAGCCAGAATGTGGAAGCTCAGCTTTGTTCAGTTGAGGACAACACCAGGGAGGGGCAGACACCTTTAGTAGGCCGGAAAAGCCTATTGCATTTTTTAAAATGGTAATTTGGAGCAGAAGGTTGAAGCTCAGCTTTATTTAGTTGAGGGCAACACCAGGGAGGGGCAGAAGCCGTTAGTAGGCCCTAACCACCATTTTTTTTTTTTAAACCACTTAATGAGAGCCGGAAGGTTGAAGCTCAGCTTTATTTAGTTGAGGACAACACCAGGCAGGGGCACACAGACAGACACCTTTAGTAGGCCGGAAAAGCCTATTGCATTTTTTAAAATGGTAATTTGGAGCAGAAGGTTGAAGCTCAGCTTTATTTAGTTGAGGGCAACACCAGGGAGGGGCAGAAGCCGTTAGTAGGCCCTAACCACCATTTTTTTTTTTTAAAACCACTTAATGAGAGCCGGAAGGTTGAAGCTCAGCTTTATTTAGTTGAGGACAACACCAGGCAGGGGCACACAGACAGACACCTTTAGTAGGCCGGAAAAGCCTATTGCATTTTTTAAAATGGTAATTTGGAGCAGAAGGTTGAAGCTCAGCTTTATTTAGTTGAGGACAACACCAGGCAGGGGCACACAGACAGACACCTTTAGTAGGCCGGAAAAGCCTATTGCATTTTTTAAAATGGTAATTTGGAGCAGAAGGTTGAAGCTCAGCTTTATTTAGTTGAGGGCAACACCAGGGAGGGGCAGAAGCCGTTAGTAGGCCCTAACCACCATTTTTTTTTTTAAAACCACTTATTGAGAGCCGGAAGGTTGAAGCTCAGCTTTATTTAGTTGAGGACAACACCAGGCAGGGGCACACAGACAGACACCTTTAGTAGGCCGGAAAAGCCTATTGCATTTTTTAAAATGGTAATTTGGAGCAGAAGGTTGAAGCTCAGCTTTATTTAGTTGAGGGCAACACCAGGGAGGGGCAGAAGCCGTTAGTAGGCCCTAACCACCATTTTTTTTTTTTAAAACCACTTAATGAGAGCCGGAAGGTTGAAGCTCAGCTTTATTTAGTTGAGGACAACACCAGGCAGGGGCACACAGACAGACACCTTTAGTAGGCCGGAAAAGCCTATTGCATTTTTTAAAATGGTAATTTGGAGCAGAAGGTTGAAGCTCAGCTTTATTTAGTTGAGGGCAACACCAGGGAGGGGCAGAAGCCGTTAGTAGGCCCTAACCACCATTTTTTTTTTTTTAAAACCACTTAATGAGAGCCGGAAGGTTGAAGCTCAGCTTTATTTAGTTGAGGACAACACCAGGCAGGGGCACACAGACAGACACCTTTAGTAGGCCGGAAAAGCCTATTGCATTTTTTAAAATGGTAATTTGGAGCAGAAGGTTGAAGCTCAGCTTTATTTAGTTGAGGACAACACCAGGCAGGGGCACACAGACAGACACCTTTAGTAGGCCGGAAAAGCCTATTGCATTTTTTAAAATGGTAATTTGGAGCAGAAGGTTGAAGCTCAGCTTTATTTAGTTGAGGGCAACACCAGGGAGGGGCAGAAGCCGTTAGTAGGCCCTAACCACCATTTTTTTTTTTTAAAACCACTTAATGAGAGCCGGAAGGTTGAAGCTCAGCTTTATTTAGTTGAGGGCAACACCAGGGAGGGGCAGAAGCCGTTAGTAGGCCCTAACCAAAGTGGAAGGCCAAATGCAGTTTAATTTCTGATACTATAGGCCGAAAGCCAGAAGGTGGAAGCTCCGATTTAGACAGTGGAGGACAATTTGAATTAGGGACTGCAGACAGACTTAGTAGGCTGTCCCCTGTGGACCATGCATCCACCACATTAACCCATTGCGCCGTAATGGACACGTAATCTTCCGTGGCCATGCCTACAGGTCCATGCGTCTGTTGTCAGGTGCACCTTTGTACTCACAGATTGCCAGAGTGCATGGACAATGCGGTCTTCTACATGCTGGTGGAGGGTTGGGATGGCTTTTCTCGCAAAAGAAGTGTCGACTGGTTAGCTTGTAGCGTGGTACAGCGTAGTCCATCATGGCCTTATTAATAGTAAATAAAATATATAACTAGGCTCTATGAACTTTTAAATAGGTTCCAGGGGTACACGGGCAGCATTGGTGTGGTCAGTGGAGGAGTATTGCAAGTAGGGGCTGCAGACAGGCTATCAAAGGCCTAAAATAACAAACAGTAGGCAGTCATGGCAGTTTTACATCGGTTACATGGATACACAGGCAGGCACTCCAGGCAGCATTGTGGTCAGTGGAGGAGTATTGCAAGTAGGGGCCGCAGACAGGCTATCAAAGGCCTAAAATAACAAACAATAGGCTCATTGCAGTTTTACAGCGGTTACATGGATAGACGGGCAGGCAGCTTGGTGGTGAGTGGAGGAGTATTTAAAGTAGGGACCGCAGACAGGCTATCAAAGGCCTAACATAACAAACAATAGGCTCATGGCAGTTTTACAGCGGTTACATGGATACACGGGCAGGCAGCTTGGTGGTCAGTGGAGGAGTATTTAAAGTAGGGACCGCAGACAGGCTTCAAAGGCCTAACATAACAAACAATAGGCTCATGGCAGTTTTACAGCGGTTACATGGATACACGGGCAGGCAGCTTGGTGGTCAGTGGAGGAGTATTTAAAGTAGGGACCGCAGACAGGCTTCAAAGGCCTAACATAAGAAAATGGGCTGGCTGTAGGCACTTTATAATTGGTTCCAGGGGTACACGGGCAGCAGTGGTCTGGTCAGTGGAGGACTAGTGGAAGGAGGGACCGCAGACAGGCTTCAAAGGCCTAACATAAAAAAATGGGCTGGCTGTAGGCACTTTATAATTGGTTCCAGGGGTACACGGGCAGCAGTGGTCTGGTCAGTGGAGGACTAGTGGAAGGAGGGACCGCAGACAGGCTTCAAAGGCCTAAAATAACAAACAATAGGCTCATGGCAGTTTTACAGCGGTTACATGGATACACGGGCAGGCAGCTTGGTGGTCAGTGGAGGAGTATTTAAAGTAGGGACCGCAGACAGGCTTCAAAGGCCTAACATAAGAAAATGGGCTGGCTGTAGGCACTTTATAATTGGTTCCAGGGGTACACGGGCAGCAGTGGTCTGGTCAGTGGAGGACTAGTGGAAGGAGGGACCGCAGACAGGCTTCAAAGGCCTAAAATAACAAACAATAGGCTCATGGCAGTTTTACAGCGGTTACATGGATACACGGGCAGGCAGCTTGGTGGTCAGTGGAGGAGTATTTAAAGTAGGGACCGCAGACAGGCTTCAAAGGCCTAACATAAGAAAATGGGCTGGCTGTAGGCACTTTATAATTGGTTCCAGGGGTACACGGGCAGCAGTGGTCTGGTCAGTGGAGGACTAGTGGAAGGAGGGACCGCAGACAGGCTTCAAAGGCCTAACATAAAAAAATGGGCTGGCTGTAGGCACTTTATAATTGGTTCCAGGGGTACACGGGCAGCAGTGGTCTGGCCAGTGGAGGACTAGTGGAAGGAGGGACCGCAGACAGGCTTCAAAGGCCTAACATAAAAAAATGGGCTGGCTGTAGGCACTTTATAATTGGTTCCAGGGGTACACGGGCAGCAGTGGTCTGGTCAGTGGAGGACTAGTGGAAGGAGGGACCGCAGACAGGCTTCAAAGGCCTAAAATAACAAACAATAGGCTCATGGCAGTTTTACAGCGGTTACATGGATACACGGGCAGGCAGCTTGGTGGTCAGTGGAGGAGTATTTAAAGTAGGGACCGCAGACAGGCTTCAAAGGCCTAACATAACAAACAATAGGCTCATGGCAGTTTTACAGCGGTTACATGGATACACGGGCAGGCAGCTTGGTGGTCAGTGGAGGAGTATTTAAAGTAGGGACCGCAGACAGGCTTCAAAGGCCTAACATAAGAAAATGGGCTGGCTGTAGGCACTTTATAATTGGTTCCAGGGGTACACGGGCAGCAGTGGTCTGGCCAGTGGAGGACTAGTGGAAGGAGGGACCGCAGACAGGCTTCAAAGGCCTAACATAAAAAAATGGGCTGGCTGTAGGCACTTTATAATTGGTTCCAGGGGTACACGGGCAGCAGTGGTCTGGTCAGTGGAGGACTAGTGGAAGGAGGGACCGCAGACAGGCTTCAAAGGCCTAAAATAACAAACAATAGGCTCATGGCAGTTTTACAGCGGTTACATGGATACACGGGCAGGCAGCTTGGTGGTCAGTGGAGGAGTATTTAAAGTAGGGACCGCAGACAGGCTTCAAAGGCCTAACATAAGAAAATGGGCTGGCTGTAGGCACTTTATAATTGGTTCCAGGGGTACACGGGCAGCAGTGGTCTGGTCAGTGGAGGACTAGTGGAAGGAGGGACCGCAGACAGGCTTCAAAGGCCTAAAATAACAAACAATAGGCTCATGGCAGTTTTACAGCGGTTACATGGATACACGGGCAGGCAGCTTGGTGGTCAGTGGAGGAGTATTTAAAGTAGGGACCGCAGACAGGCTTCAAAGGCCTAACATAAGAAAATGGGCTGGCTGTAGGCACTTTATAATTGGTTCCAGGGGTACACGGGCAGCAGTGGTCTGGTCAGTGGAGGACTAGTGGAAGGAGGGACCGCAGACAGGCTTCAAAGGCCTAACATAAAAAAATGGGCTGGCTGTAGGCACTTTATAATTGGTTCCAGGGGTACACGGGCAGCAGTGGTCTGGCCAGTGGAGGACTAGTGGAAGGAGGGACCGCAGACAGGCTTCAAAGGCCTAACATAAAAAAATGGGCTGGCTGTAGGCACTTTATAATTGGTTCCAGGGGTACACGGGCAGCAGTGGTCTGGTCAGTGGAGGACTAGTGGAAGGAGGGACCGCAGACAGGCTTCAAAGGCCTAAAATAACAAACAATAGGCTCATGGCAGTTTTACAGCGGTTACATGGATACACGGGCAGCTTGGTGGTGAGTGGAGGAGTAGTGCAAGGAGTGTCTGTCCCAGTACTCCCAAAATATAAATAGATGTTAATGTCTCGCAAAACAACCAAAACAAAAAAAAAGGTGGCATACTTAGGTACAGGGGTGGGCTCATCTGCTGAGTTTCTGACATAGTAATTTGGCAGTAACTATTTAATGGTGCCAATATAGGACACAGACACAGACTACTTTAAGTTGCATCGTAGATGTCTACAAATTTGTATTGTCAGTGCCAGACATTGAATGATGTCTGTCATGATCTCTGCAGGCAGAGATCATAGCAAGCCTATAGAGGGACAAGCTCTCGGAAGATGGAACTATACTGACCATGAACTAAGCCTGCCGCGCAACTAGAAATAGCCAGGTAGCATTTCCTATTTATAGCTAGATGCCCAGCTCTGGCCTAAGACCTAAATAGCTAGCAGAGGGAAATATAAGACCTGGCTCACCTCTAGAGAAATATTCCAAAGAAGACAGTAGCCCCCCACATATAATGACGGTGAGTTCAGATGAAACAACAAACGCAGCAGGAAAATAGTCTTAGCAAATTTGAGGTCCGCTTACTAGATAGCAGAAGACAGATAGTATACTTTCATGGTCAGCAGAAAAACACTAACAAAACACCATCCAGAGATTACCTTAAACTCTGGCATTAACTCATAACGCCAGAGTAGCAATCCCTGATCAACGAGAGCTTTCCAGACACAGTAACAAAACTTCAGCTGTGAACTGGAACAAATAGGCAAAACAAAACATGGACAAAAGTCCAACTTATCTAGTAGTTGTCTAGAAGCAGGAACAAGCACTGAGAGGCATCAGATAACATTGTTGACCGGCAAGAAACCACCAGAGAAATGAGCTTAAATAGCGACACCCACTACTGATGGAACCAGGTGAAACAGGAAAGAGGATGACAAGTCCAATTCCACAAGCGGCCACCGGGGGAGCCCAGAATCCAAATTCACAACAGTACCCCCCCCTCAAGGAGGGGGCACCGAACCCTCACCAGATCCACCAGGGCGACCAGGATGAGCCCTATGGAAGGCACGAACAAGATCAGAAGCATGAACATCAGATGCATTGACCCAAGAATTATCCTCCTGGCCGTAACCCTTCCAGTTGACCAGATACTGGAGTCTCCGTCTGGAAACACGAGAGTCCAAAATTTTCTCCACAACGTACTCCAACTCACCCTCAACCAACACCGGAGCAGGAGGCTCAACTGAAGGTACAACAGGTACCTCATACCTGCGCAATAACGACCGATGAAAAACGTTATGAATGGAAAAGGACGCAGGGAGGTCCAAACGGAAAGAAACAGGATTAAGAATCTCCAATATTCTATAAGGGCCGATGAACCGAGGTTTAAACTTAGGAGAAGAGACCCTCATAGGGACAAAACGAGAAGACAACCACACCAAATCTCCAACACAAAGCCGAGAACCAACACGACGATGACGGTTGGCAAAACGCTGAGTCCTCTCCTGGGACAACTTCAAATTGTCCATAACCTGCCCCCAGATGTGATGCAATCTCTCCACCACCGCATCCACTCCAGGACAATCCGAGGATTCCACCTGACCGGAGGAAAATCGAGGGTGAAACCCCGAATTACAGAAAAACGGGGACACCAAGGTGGAAGAGCTGGCCCGATTATTGAGGGCAAACTCTGCCAATGGCAAAAAAGCAACCCAATCATCCTGGTCAGCAGAGACAAAACACCTCAGATATGTCTCAAGGGTCTGATTAGTCCGCTCGGTCTGGCCATTAGTCTGAGGGTGAAAAGCAGATGAAAAAGACAAATCTATGCCCATCCTAGCACAGAATGCCCGCCAAAATCTAGACACAAATTGGGTACCTCTGTCAGAAACAATATTCTCAGGAATACCGTGCAATCGGACAACATTCTGAAAAAACAGAGGAACCAACTCAGAAGAAGAAGGCAACTTGGGCAGAGGAACCAAATGGACCATTTTAGAGAAACGGTCACAGACCACCCAGATGACAGACATCTTCTGGGAAACAGGCAGATCTGAAATAAAATCCATCGAGATGTGTGTCCAAGGCCTCTTAGGAATAGGCAAGGGCAACAGCAGTCCGCTAGCCCGAGAACTACAAGACTTGGCCCGAGCACAAACGTCACATGACTGCACAAAGACTCGCACATCTCGTGACAGGGAAGGCCACCAGAAGGATCTTGCCACCAAATCCCTGGTACCAAAAATTCCGGGATGACCTGCCAATGCAGAAGAATGTACCTCAGAGATGACTCTGCTGGTCCAATCATCCGGAACAAACAGTCTATCAGGCGGACAACGATCCGGTCTATCCGCCTGAAACTCTTGCAAGGACCGCCGCAGATCAGGAGAAACGGCCGACAAAATTACTCCCTCCCTAAGGATACCTGTGGGTTCAGAATTACCAGGAGAGTCCGGGTCAAAACTCCTAGAAAGGGCATCTGCCTTAACATTCTTAGAACCCGGTAGGTATGACACCACAAAATTAAAGCGAGAAAAAAATAAAGACCAGCGCGCCTGTCTAGGATTCAGGCGTCTGGCAGTCTCAAGATAAATCAAATTTTTGTGGTCAGTCAATACCACCACCTGATGCCTAGCCCCCTCGAGCCAATGGCGCCACTCCTCAAACGCCCACTTCATGGCCAAAAGCTCCCGATTCCCAACATCATAATTCCGCTCTGCGGGCGAAAATTTGCGAGAAAAGAAGGCACAAGGCCTAATGACGGAGCAGTCGGAACCTTTCTGCGACAACACTGCCCCAGCTCCGATCTCCGAAGCGTCAACCTCAACCTGAAAAGGCAGATTCACATCAGGCTGACGCAACACAGGGGCAGAGGCAAAACGGCGCTTAAGCTCCTGAAAGGCCTCTACAGCATGAGGGGACCAATTAGCAACATCAGCGCCTTGTCTGGTCAAATCAGTCAGTGGTTTAACGACATCCGAAAAACCAGCAATAAATCGGCGGTAAAAGTTGGCAAAGCCCAAAAATCTCTGAAGACCCTTAAGAGAGGAGGGCTGAGTCCAGTCACAAATAGCCTGCACCTTGACGGGATCCATCTCAATGGAAGAGGGAGAAAAAATATACCCCAAAAAGGAAATTTTCTGGACCCCAAAAACGCACTTAGACCCCTTCACACATAAAGAATTAGACCGCAGAACCTGAAAAACTCTCCTGACCTGCTGGACATGAGAGTCCCAGTCATCAGAAAAAATCAGAATATCATCCAGATATATTATCATAAATTTATCCAGAAAATCGCGGAAAATATCATGCATAAAAGACTGGAAAACTGAAGGGGCATTAGAAAGACCAAAAGGCATGACCAAATACTCAAAGTGGCCCTCGGGCGTATTAAATGCGGTCTTCCACTCATCCCCCTGCCTGATCCGCACCAAATTATACGCCCCACGAAGATCAATTTTAGAGAACCACTTAGCACCCTCTATACGAGCAAACAAATCAGTAAGCAATGGCAATGGGTATTGATACTTAACAGTGATCTTATTCAGAAGCCGATAATCAATACATGGTCTCAAAGAGCCGTCTTTTTTTGAGACAAAGAAAAACCCAGCTCCCAAGGGAGAAGAAGATGGACGAATATGTCCCTTTTCCAAAGACTCCTTTATATATTCCCGCATAGCAGCATGTTCCGGCACAGACAGATTAAACAAACGACCCTTTGGATATTTACAACCCGGTATCAAATCTATGGCACAATCGCACTCACGGTGCGGAGGTAACGACCCAAGCTTGGGTTCGTCAAAGACGTCTTGATAATCAGAGAGGAACTCAGGGACTTCAGAGGGAATGGACGACGAAATAGAAACCAAAGGTAAGTCCCCATGAATACCCTTACATCCCCAGCTCAACACAGACATTGCTCTCCAGTCCAAGACTGGGTTGTGAGACTGCAACCATGGCAATCCCAGTACCAAATCGTCATGTAAATTATACAGCACCAGGAAACGAATAATCTCCTGGTGATCCGGATTGATACGCATGGTTACTTGTGTCCAGTATTGTGGTTTATTATTAGCCAATGGGGTGGAGTCAATCCCCTTCAGAGGAATAAGAGTCTCCAAAGGCTCTAAATCAAAACCACAACGATTGGCAAAGGACCAATCCATAAGACTCAGAGCGGCGCCAGAGTCAACATAGGCGTCCGTGGCAATGGATGACAAAGAGCAAATCAGGGTTACAGACAAAATAAACTTAGACTGAATGGTGCCAATGGAAACAGACTTATCAAGCTTCTTTGTACGCCTAGAGCATGCTGATATAACATGAGTAGAATCCCCACAATAGAAACACAATCCATTCTTCCGTCTAAAATTCTGTCGCTCGCTCCTGGACAGAATTCTATCACACTGCATACTTTCTGGCGTCTTTTCCATAGACACCGCCAGATGGTGCACCGGTTTGCGCTCCCGCAGACGCCTATCAATCTGAATAGCCATTGTCATGGACTCATTCAGACCTGCAGGCACAGGGAACCCCACCATAACATCCTTAACGGCATCAGAGAGACCTTCTCTGAAAGTTGCCGCCAAGGCGCACTCATTCCACTGAGTAAGCACAGACCATTTACGGAATTTTTGGCAGAAAACTTCAGCTTCGTCTTGCCCCTGAGATAGTGCCATCAAAGTTTTTTCTGCCTGAAGTTCCAAATGAGGTTCCTCATAAAGCAAGCCCAAGGCCAGAAAAAACGCATCCACATCGCGTAACGCAGGATCCCCTGCTGGCAATGAGAAGGCCCAATCTTGAGGGTCACCCCTGAGCAAGGAAATCACAATCCTAACCTGCTGAGCAGGGTCTCCAGCTGAACGAGACTTCAGGGACAAATAAAGCTTACAATTATTTCGAAAATTCTGGAAGCTAGCTCTATTCCCTGTGAAGAACTCCGGCAAAGGAATTCTCGGCTCAGATACCGGAGCATGTACCACAAAATCTTGTAAATTTTGTACTTTCATGATGAGATTATTCAAACCCGCAGATACACTCTGGAGATCCATTATTGTCAGGTGCACACAGAGCCATACAGAGATTAGGAGGAGAGAGAGAAAAAAGACTGCAGCAAGGCAGACTGGAGGAAAAAAAAAAAAAAAAAAAATTCCAGCAGACTTCTTATAACTCTCCTTTCTCAACCTGGGTCTTTAACACTTTATAGGCCGGTCAAACTGTCATGATCTCTGCAGGCAGAGATCATAGCAAGCCTATAGAGGGACAAGCTCTCGGAAGATGGAACTATACTGACCATGAACTAAGCCTGCCGCGCAACTAGAAATAGCCAGGTAGCATTTCCTATTTATAGCTAGATGCCCAGCTCTGGCCTAAGACCTAAATAGCTAGCAGAGGGAAATATAAGACCTGGCTCACCTCTAGAGAAATATTCCAAAGAAGACAGTAGCCCCCCACATATAATGACGGTGAGTTCAGATGAAACAACAAACGCAGCAGGAAAATAGTCTTAGCAAATTTGAGGTCCGCTTACTAGATAGCAGAAGACAGATAGTATACTTTCATGGTCAGCAGAAAAACACTAACAAAACACCATCCAGAGATTACCTTAAACTCTGGCATTAACTCATAACGCCAGAGTAGCAATCCCTGATCAACGAGAGCTTTCCAGACACAGTAACAAAACTTCAGCTGTGAACTGGAACAAATAGGCAAAACAAAACATGGACAAAAGTCCAACTTATCTAGTAGTTGTCTAGAAGCAGGAACAAGCACTGAGAGGCATCAGATAACATTGTTGACCGGCAAGAAACCACCAGAGAAATGAGCTTAAATAGCGACACCCACTACTGATGGAACCAGGTGAAACAGGAAAGAGGATGACAAGTCCAATTCCACAAGCGGCCACCGGGGGAGCCCAGAATCCAAATTCACAACAGATGTCAGCGAATAGACTAAAGATTGGTGGAGCTGTGCGACATAATTTTGCATGTGGTAGAGCACATTTTGAGCTGGGGTAGGGGGGAACTCTCTAGAGGCCGGCGGGACCGCCCCAGGGCCCCTCATGTTACAACGGTGTGTCTGACGTTGGGTGCGCACCACCACCGCCAGAGACACTACATTGTACTATGAGGGACCCAGTAGCAATGCCGTCAACCAAAAGCGAGCACACCCACCTCTTCAGACAAACAGCAGTCTCACGGGTGCTTGCGCCAAGTCGCGATACCACGGCCCCGTGTGGGGAGTTTGGCCATTTAGGGAGGTGTAAACATGTCGTATGCTGTACAATCAGCTGCAGCAAATTAGACATTAGAAAAGTAATTCACAGGCAAGAGCCTTTCATAGGAAAGCTAGGTGTCGGCCGGGCAAGGTGGGGCAAAAGATTTCGAAATCCAGTTGTGGTTCATTTTAATGAATGTTAGATCGTCAACATTTTGGGTAGCCAGACGAGTCCTTTTTTCGGTAAATATTGAACCTGCAGCACTGAATACTCTTTCTGATAGGACACTTGCTGCCGGGCAAGCAAGCTCCTGCAATGCATATTCTGCCAATTCTGGCCAGGTGTCTAATTTGGAGGCCCAGTAATCAAATGGGAATGACGGTTGAGGGAGAACATCGATAAGGGATGAAAAATAGTTAGTAACCATACTGGACAAATGTTGTCTCCTGTCACTTTCAATTGATGCAGCAGTACCTGTCCTGTCTGCGGTCATAGCAAAATCACTCCACAACCTGGTCAGAAAACCCCTCTGTCCAACGCCACTTCTGATGTGTGCACCCCTAACACTCCTAGTCTGCTGCCCCCTGGAGCTCGTGTGAGAACGATCACGTGCGCTGTGTGCTGGGAATGCCTGAAGCAAACGGTCAACAAGAGTTGATTGTTTGGTTGCTAATATTAGTTCCAAGTTCTCATGTGGCATAATATTTTGCAATTTGCCTTTATAGCGTGGATCAAGGAGGCAGGCCAACCAGTAATCGTCATCGTTCATCATTTTCGTAATGCGTGTGTCCCTTTTTAGGATACGTAAGGCATAATCCGCCATGTGGGCCAAAGTTCCAGTTGTCAAATCTCCGGTTGTGATTGGTTGAGGGGCAGTTGCAGGCAAATCTACGTCACTTGTGTCCCTCAAAAAACCAGAACCCGGCCGTGACACGCAACCAATTTCCTGTGCCCCCGGGAAAGGTTCGGCATTAAAAATATACTCATCCCCATCATCCTCCTCGTCCTCCATCTCCTCTTCGCCCGCTACCTCGTCCTGTACACTGCCCTGACCAGACAATGGCTGACTGTCATCAAGGCTTTCTTCTTCCTCTGGTGCAGACGCCTGCTCCTTTATGTGCGTCAAACTTTGCATCAGCAGACGCATTAGGGGGATGCTCATGCTTATTACGGCGTTGTCTGCACTAACCAGCCGTGTGCATTCCTCAAAACACTGAAGGACTTGACACATGTCTTGTATCTTAGACCACTGCACACCTGACAACTCCATGTCTGCCATCCTACTGCCTGCCCGTGTATCCTCCCACAAATAAATAACAGCACGCCTCTGTTCGCACAGTCTCTGAAGCATGTGCAGTGTTGAGTTCCACCTTGTTGCAACGTCTATGATTAGGCGATGCTGGGGAAGGTTCAAAGACCGCTGATAGGTCTGCATACGGCTGGCGTGTACAGGCGAACGTCGGATATGTGAGCAAAGTGCACGCACTTTGAGGAGCAGGTCGGAGAACCCAGGATAAGTTTTCAATAAGCACTGCACCACCAGGTTTAAGGTGTGAGCCAGGCAAGGAATGTGTTTCAGTTGGGAAAGGGAGATGGCAGCCATGAAATTCCTTCCGTTATCACTCACTACCTTGCCTGCCTCAAGATCTACTGTGCCCAGCCACGACTGCGTTTCTTGTTGCAAGAACTCGGACAGAACTTCCGCGGTGTGTCTGTTGTCGCCCAAGCACTTCATAGCCAATACAGCCTGCTGACGCTTGGCAGTAGCTGGCCCATAATGGGACAACTGGTGTGCAACAGTGTCATCTGCCGATGGAGTGGTTGGCAGACTGCGTTCTGTGGAAGAGCTGTAGCTTCTGCAGGAGGACGAGGAGGAGGAGGAGGAGGGGGTGCGAACGCCTACAGCCAACTGTTTCCTAGACCGTGGGCTAGGCACAACTGTCCCTAAATTGATGTCGCCTGTGGACCCTGCATCCACCACATTCACCCAGTGTGCCGTGATGGACACATAACGTCCCTGGCCATGCCTACTGGTCCATGCATCTGTAGTCAGGTGCACCTTTGTACTCACAGATTGCCTGAGTGCATGGACGATGCGCTGTTTAACATGCTGGTGCAGGGCTGGGATGGCTTTTCTGGAAAAAAAGTGTCGACTGGGTAGCTCGTATCGTGGTTCAGCGTACTCCATCAGGGCTTTGAAAGCTTCGCTTTCAACTAACCGGTAGGGCATCATCTCTAACGAGATTAGTCTAGCTATGTGGGCGTTAAAACACTGTGTACGCGGATGCGAGGATAAGTACTTCCTTTTTCTAACCAGAGTCTCATGTAGGGTGAGCTGGACTGGAGAGCTGGAGATCGTGGAACTTTCGGGTGTGCCGGTGTACATGGCAGACTGAGAGACGGTTGGAGACGGTATTGTTTCCGCCGGTGCCCTAGATGCAATATTTCCTCCTACAAAACTGGTGATTCCCTGACCCTGACTGCTTTTGGCTGGCAAAGAAACCTGCACAGATACTGCCGGTGGTGCGGAAAATGGTGGCCTTACAGTGACGGAAGGGATGTTGCGTTGCTGACTAGCTTCATTGGCCGAGGGTGCTACAACCTTGAGGGACGTTTGGTAGTTAGTCCAGGCTTGAAAATGCATGGTGGTTAAGTGTCTATGCATGCAACTAGTATTTAGACTTTTCAGATTCTGACCTCTGCTTAAGCTAGTTGAACATTTTTGACAGATGACTTTGCGCTGATCAGTTGGATGTTGTTTAAAAAAATGCCAGACTGCACTCTTCCTAGACTCGGATCCCTTTTCAGGGATTGCAGACTGAGCTTTAACCGGATGGCAACGCTGTGCTCCAACAGGTTTTGGCTTTGACACGCGTTTTGGGCCAGATACGGGCCCGGCAGATGGAACCTGTTGCGATGTTGATGCCTGCTGCGGCCCCTCCTCCACCTCCGCTTCTGAACTACTGCCGCCTGCACCCTGTTCCCCCAATGGCTGCCAATCGGGGTCAATAACTGGGTCATCTATTACCTCCTCTTCGAGCTCGTGTGCAACTTCGTCTGTGTCACTGTGTCGGTCGGTGGTATAGCGTTCGTGGCGGGGCAACATAGTCTCATCAGGGTCTGATTGTGGATCTGTACCCTGAGAGGGCAATGTGGTGGTCTGAGTCAAAGGAGCAGCATAGTACTCTGGCTGTGGCTGTGCATCAGTGCACTCCATGTCAGAATATACTTGTAATGGGCATGGCCTGTTAAATGTTTCACTTTCTAAGCCAGGGACGGTATGTGTAAAGAGCTCCATGGAGTGACCCGTTGTGTCGCCTGCTGCATCCTTCTCTCTTGTTGTAGTTTTTGCTGAGGAGGACAAGGAAGCGACTTGTCCCTGACCGTGAACATCCACAAGCGACGCGCTGCTTTTACATTTACCAGTTTCGGAAGAGGAGGCAAAAGAGCTAGAGGCTGAGTCTGCAATGTAAGCCAAAACTTGCTGTTGCTGCTCCGCCTTTAAAAGCGGTTTTCCTACTCCCAGAAAAGAGAGCGTTCGAGGCCTTGTGTAGCCTGACGACGAAACTGGCTCCACAGCTCCAGACTTAGGTGGAATATTTTTATCCCCACGACCACCTGATGCTCCACTACCACTACCATCATTACCAGCTGACAATGAACGCCCACGACGACCTCTTGCACCAGACTTCCTCATTGTTTTAAAATCTTAACCAAAGTAACTTTATTTGTTGCTGTCAAACAACTTACACGGTGAGCTATAACTTCAGTATGATTTCAATATCCCTTAACAGGTTGGTGAGACCACAAGGAAAATCAGGCACAATGTTACACACTCTGTTTTCTGTGGCACAAAATCACAGAGATGACACACACGCAGGACTGTCACTCAAGCACTAATGTCAATATTAATCTCCCACCTAATTTATTTATTTTTTTTTCTCAGGGAGACTTTAGAAACCAAATAATATTAAAAAAAAAAAAAAAAAAAAAAGGCTTTCTATGGCCCACAATTAGAGAGAGAGAGGTGGCACACCCAGGAGTCAAGACTGGCGCACAAGCTGAAAGGGCAATATTACTCTCCCACTGTTTTTTTAAGTTTTTTTTTTATTTCAAGGAGACTTTAGAAACCAAATAATATTAAAAAAAAAAAAAAAAAAAATAGGCTTTCTATAGCCCACTGAATGAGAGAGAGAGGTGGCACACCCAGGAGTCAAGACTGGCACACAAGCTGAAAGGGCAATATTACTCTCCCACTGTTTTTTTATGTTTTTTTTTTTTCAGGGAGACTTTAGAAACCAAATAATAAGAAAAAAGATAAATAAATAAATAGGCTTTCTATAGCCCACTGAATGAGAGATAGCACACACAGCAGTGGCACACAAGCCCTGACTGAGGCCAATATTTTTCTCCCACTGATTGATGTAGTGTTTTTGTGTTGAGGTAGATTTTAGAACACAAATCAAGGAAAAAAAAAAAAATGCTTTCTATGGCCCACTGAATGAGAGAGAGGTGGCACACCCAGGAGTCAAGACTGGCACACAAGCTGAAAGGGCAATATTACTCTCCCACTGTTTTTTTATGTATTTTTTGTTTTTTAAGGGAGACTTTAGAAACCCAATAATATTTAAAAAAATAAATAAATAGGCTTTCTATGGCCCACTGAATGAGAGGGAGAGAGGTGGCACACCCAGGAGTCAAGACTGGCACACAAGCTGAAAGGGCAATATTACTCTCCCACTGTTTTTTATGTATTTTTTTTTTTTCAGGGAGACTTTAGAAACGCAATAATATTTAAAAAAAAAAAATAAATAGGCTTTCTATGGCCCACTGAATGAGAGGGAGAGAGGTGGCACACCCAGGAGTCAAGACTGGCACACAAGCTGAAAGGGCAATATTACTCTCCCACTGTTTTTTTATGTATTTTTTTTTTTCAGGGAGACTTTAGAAACCCAATAATATTTTAAAAAAAAATAAATAGGCTTTCTATGGCCCACTGAATGAGAGGGAGAGAGGTGGCACACCCAGGAGTCAAGCCTGGCACACAAGCTGAAAGGGCAATATTACTCTCCCACTGTTTTTTTATGAATTTTTTTATTTTTAAGGGAGACTTTAGAAACCCAATAATATTTAAAAAAAAAAAAAAAATAGGCTTTCTATGGCCCACTGAATGAGAGGGAGAGAGGTGGCACACCCAGGAGTCAAGACTGGCACACAAGCTGAAAGGGCAATATTACTCTCCCACTGTTTTTTTATGTTTTTTTTTTTTTTTTCAGGGAGACTTTAGAAACCAAATAATAAGAAAAAAAATAAATAAATAAATAGGCTTTCTATAGCCCACTGAATGAGAGATAGCACACACAGCAGTGGCACACAAGCCCTGACTGAGGCCAATATTTTTCTCCCACTGATTGATGTAGTGTTTTTGTGTTGAGGTAGATTTTAGAACACAAATCAAGGAAAAAAAAAAAATGCTTTCTATGGCCCACTGAATGAGAGAGAGGTGGCACACCCAGGAGTCAAGACTGGCACACAAGCTGAAAGGGCAATATTACTCTCCCACTGTTTTTTTATGTATTTTTTGTTTTTTAAGGGAGACTTTAGAAACCCAATAATATTTAAAAAAAATAAATAAATAGGCTTTCTATGGCCCACTGAATGAGAGGGAGAGAGGTGGCACACCCAGGAGTCAAGCCTGGCACACAAGCTGAAAGGGCAATATTACTCTCCCACTGTTTTTTTATGTATTTTTTGTTTTTTAAGGGAGACTTTAGAAACCCAATAATATTTAAAAAAAAAAATAAATAGGCTTTCTATGGCCCACTGAATGAGAGGGAGAGAGGTGGCACACCCAGGAGTCAAGACTGGCACACAAGCTGAAAGGGCAATATTACTCTCCCACTGTTTTTTTTTTTTAGGTTTTTTTTTTTTTTTCAGGGAGACTTTAGAAACCAAATAATATTAAAAAAAAAAAAAAAAAAAATAGGCTTTCTATAGCCCACTGAATGAGAGATAGCACACACAGCAGTGGCACACAAGCCCTGACTGAGGCCAATATTTTTCTCCCACTGATTGATGTAGTGTTTTTGTGTTGAGGTAGATTTTAGAACACAAATCAAGGAAAAAAAAATGCTTTCTATGGCCCACTGAATGAGAGAGAGGTGGCACACCCAGGAGTCAAGACTGGCACACAAGCTGAAAGGGCAATATTACTCTCCCACTGTTTTTTTATGTTTTTTTTTTTTTTAAGGGAGACTTTAGAAACCCAATAAATTTAAAAAAAATAAATAAATAGGCTTTCTATGGCCCACTGAATGAGAGGGAGAGAGGTGGCACACCCAGGAGTCAAGACTGGCACACAAGCTGAAAGGGCAATATTACTCTCCCACTGTTTTTTTATGTATTTTTTGTTTTTTAAGGGAGACTTTAGAAACCCAATAATATTTAAAAAAAAAAAAAATAGGCTTTCTATGGCCCACTGAATGAGAGGGAGAGAGGTGGCACACCCAGGAGTCAAGACTGGCACACAAGCTGAAAGGGCAATATTACTCTCCCACTGTTTTTTTTGTATTTTTTGTTTTTTAAGGGAGACTTTAGAAACCCAATAATATTTAAAAAAAAAATAAATAGGCATTCTATGGCCCACTGAATGAGAGGGAGAGAGGTGGCACACCCAGGAGTCAAGACTGGCACACAAGCTGAAAGGGCAATATTACTCTCCCACTGTTTTTTTATGTATTTTTTGTTTTTTAAGGGAGACTTTAGAAACCCAATAATATTTAAAAAAAATAAATAAATAGGCTTTCTATGGCCCACTGAATGAGAGGGAGAGAGGTGGCACACCCAGGAGTCAAGCCTGGCACACAAGCTGAAAGGGCAATATTACTCTCCCACTGTTTTTTTATGTATTTTTTGTTTTTTAAGGGAGACTTTAGAAACCCAATAATATTTAAAAAAAAAAAAAAATAGGCTTTCTATGGCCCACTGAATGAGAGGGAGAGAGGTGGCACACCCAGGAGTCAAGACTGGCACACAAGCTGAAAGGGCAATATTACTCTCCCACTGTTTTTTTATGTTTTTTTTTTTTTTTTTCAGGGAGACTTTAGAAACCAAATAATAAGAAAATAAATAAATAAATAAATAGGCTTTCTATAGCCCACTGAATGAGAGATAGCACACACAGCAGTGGCACACAAGCCCTGACTGAGGCCAATATTTTTCTCCCACTGATTGATGTAGTGTTTTTGTGTTGAGGTAGATTTTAGAACACAAATCAAGGAAAAAAAAAAAAATGCTTTCTATGGCCCACTGAATGAGAGAGAGGTGGCACACCCAGGAGTCAAGACTGGCACACAAGCTGAAAGGGCAATATTACTCTCCCACTGTTTTTTTATGTATTTTTTGTTTTTTAAGGGAGACTTTAGAAACCCAATAATATTTAAAAAAATAAATAAATAGGCTTTCTATGGCCCACTGAATGAGAGGGAGAGAGGTGGCACACCCAGGAGTCAAGCCTGGCACACAAGCTGAAAGGGCAATATTACTCTCCCACTGTTTTTTTATGTATTTTTTGTTTTTTAAGGGAGACTTTAGAAACCCAATAATATTTAAAAAAAAATAAATAAATAGGCTTTCTATGGCCCACTGAATGAGAGGGAGAGAGGTGGCACACCCAGGAGTCAAGACTGGCACACAAGCTGAAAGGGCAATATTACTCTCCCACTGTTTTTTTAGGTATTTTTTTTTTTTCAGGGAGACTTTAGAAACCAAATAATATTAAAAAAAAAAAAAAAAATAGGCTTGCTATAGCCCACTGAATGAGAGATAGCACACACAGCAGTGGCACACAAGCCCTGACTGAGGCCAATATTTTTCTCCCACTGATTGATGTAGTGTTTTTGTGTTGAGGTAGAATTTAGAACACAAATCACGGAAAAAATAAATAGGCTTTCTATGGCCCACTCAGTGAGAGATGGCACACACAGGGATGGCACTGTAGCAGAAATGCCAATCTTAATCTCCCACAAAAAAAACAAAAAAAAAAACTGTCCTACAATTACTATCTCCCTGCAGTAATGTAAGCCAGGTATGGCAGGCAGCAATAGGAGTGGACTGATGCACAAATTAAATAAAAAGTGTGGACAAACAAAAAAGATAGCTGTGCAGAAAGGAAGGAACAAGAGGATATGTGCTTTGAAAAAAGCAGTTGGTTTCCACAGTGGCGTACACACAGCAATACAGCTATCACGGAGCCTTCTAGGGCAGCCCAATGAGCTACAGCGCTGAGGGGAAAAAAAAAAAAAAATAGCTTCCACAGTCCCTGCACACCGAAGGTGGTGTTGGACAGTGGAAATCGCTGCAGCACAAGCGGTTTGGTGGTTAGTGGACCCTGCCTAACGCTCTCCCTGCTTCTGACGAAGCGGCAGCAACCTGTCCCTAAGCTCAGATCAGCAGCAGTAAGATGGCGGTCGGCGGGAACGCCCCTTTATAGCCCCTGTGACGCCGCAGACAGCAAGCCAATCACTGCAATGCCCTTCTCTAAGATGGTGGGGACCAGGATCTATGTCATCACGCTGCCCACACTCTGCGTTCACCTTCATTGGCTGAGAAATGGCGCTTTTCGCGTCATTGAAACGCGACTTTGGCGCGAAAGTCGCGTACCGCATGGCCGACAAGCACAGGGGTCGGATTGGGTTTCATGAGACGCCGACTTAGCCAAAAGTCGGCGACTTTTGAAAATGATCGACCCGTTTCGCTCAACCCTAATGGTGACTAGTGCATCATCTGCACTCGCCATCCACGTGGAATCATCGAAGGAATGCAAAACCTGGCAGACGTCCTTCATAGTGGCCCACTCAGTGGTTGTGAAGTTTGAACGGCACGGAGTGCGACTTCTTTGCGCCTGATGCAGCTGGTACTCCATTACTGCTGGCTGCTCCTCACACAACCGCTCCTACATATGTAACGTGGAATTCCACCTGGTGGGTGGGTCACATATGATGCGATGTTCCGGAAGGCAGAATTGGTGCTGCAGAGCTGCAATGCACGATCTTGCCATGCTGGAATGCTGCAAGTGAGCACACTCTAGGCGGACCATGTGCAGCAGTGCATCAAGATCCGGATAGTCCCTCAAAAAACTCTGCATGACCAAGTTGAGCACATGTGCCAGACATGGGATGTGAGTGAGGTTGCCTAGGGCCAGAGCTGCCACCAGATTTCGGCCATTGTCACACACTACCATGCCTGGCTGGAGATTCGCTGGCACACACCACACGTCGCTCTCCTGCTTGATGGCATTCCAGAGCTCCTGCGCTGTGTGGCTTCGATTCCCCAAAGAAATTAATTTCAAGACAGCCTGTTGACGTTTCACCACAGCTGTGCTCATGTCGGTTGTAACAGGTAAACGTTCACGGGTCCATGTGGAGGTGGACTGTGATGGCTCCTGCAGCGATGATTCTGAAGAACTTGTGTATGAGGAGGAATCAAAGCGTACAGACTGGATTCCTGCAATCCTTGGAGTTGGCAGAACACGTCCTGCACCACTCGCACGATCTGTACCTGGCTCAACAACATTTACCCAATGGGCAGTGAGGTAAGGGTATCGCCCTTGTCCATGGTGACTGGTCCACGCATCGGTGGTGAGGTGGACCTTGCTACTGACGGCGTTCAGTAGCGCGTGTTTTATGTGTCCCTCCACATGCTTGTGCAGGGCAGGGATGGCTTGCCTGCTGAAATAAAAGTGGCAGGGCACATTGTATTGTGGGACTGCCAATGCCATCAAGTTACGGAAGCTGTCATTCTCCACCAGCCTGAATGACAGCATTTCAAGGGACAGTAGTTTTGCAATGCCAGCATTCAGAGCCTGTGCTAGGGGGTGGTTTGCCGAGAATGGCCACCTTTTCTCCCATGCCTGTGCTACCGATGGCTGTAGACTGGGCTGGGAGTGTGAGGATGACTGGGAACGTGGTGCTGCGGGTGGAATTACTGTGGGTCTCTGGACAACAGTGCCAGAGGTTCTTCCATGGCAATCCTGTGAGGAAGCCGAACCAGCTGTGTGTGAGCTGGAGGAAGAGGCAACAACACGAGCTGAAGAGGTGGTTGGTGCCGCTGTTGGTTGGCATAGGTCTTCAGTGTGTTTTTGTAACTCCACCGCGTGCTTGGTCCGCCCATCTTTCCACATGTTTGAGGTATTGAGGTTGCTGACATTTTTCCCTCTTTTGATTTTCTGATGACACACCTTGCATTTGACTAAGCAAATGTCATCTGCAACTGTGTCAAAAAAGGACCAGGCAATGCAAGTCTTGGGAGCACCCGTTTTGGCTTTGAAGTGTTGAAGTGGAGGCAACAGGAACCGCAGTCTTCCCCCTCCCTCTCCCTCTTTGGCCAGTTCGGGGAATCTCTTCCTCAGAGCTGCTCCCACCACCTTCCCGTACCTCACGCCACGATGGGTCAAGGACCTCATCATCTACACTACCCTCTGCCACCAACTGCTCCTCCTGGTTAGTCTCGGCAGCACAGTACGCACCAGAAAGTGGCACCTGAGTCTCATCATCAGATGCGTACTGCGGTGTGGTTACCGGAGGCACTGGCCCACTAATTTTCTAAAGTGTGGACTAGACTTTAATATGAGCTAATGTGGCCTACACAACTGTAAAGTGGTGTGTTTGGTGAACTTTATTATTTATTTATTTATTTTTTGCAGAAATGACTACAGAGCGATGTGCACTCACACAGAGACTGTGCAGATGGCTCTGCAAGGCCAAAAAAAGCTCCTCAATGTAATCCTATGTAGTGTTTTTCCACAATTTAGCTGGATACGGTTGGAAAGCCACTAATAGGAAATATTTGAAAAAATGTGAAGCAGGCTGCACTAATTGCAAAAAAGGACAATGGATTTAACGGTATGAGGCAGTGACGCACCCTGAGGTGACTACAACCGGCTGTGGCTGCGGACAGACTACAGAGCGATGTGCACTCACACAGAGACTGTGCAGACAGCCGTAAACGGCGCTGCAAGGCCAAAAAAAGCTCCTCAATGTAATCCTATGTAGTGTTTTTCCACAATTTAGCTGGATACGGTTGGAAAGCCACTAATAGGAAATATTTGAAAAAATGTGAAGCAGGCTGCACTAATTGCAAAAAAGGACAATGGATTTAACGGTATGAGGCAGTGACGCACCCTGAGGTGATTACAACCAGCTGTGGCTGCGGACAGACTACAGAGCGATGTGCACTCACACAGAGACCTTGCAGACAGCTGTGAACAGCGCTGCAAGGCAAAAGCAAGGTTCTCACACAGCGGTTGCTAAATTAGCCTGGGTAAAGCACAATGAAGCAAATCGCTATCTCTAAACTGGCCCTCAGTCAGAACACAGCGTCCTGTCCCTAACTTAATTCACAGCAGAGTGAGCCCAAAATGGCGCCAGCGACTTTTAAACTGCAGCATGACATCATTTCAGCAGCCAATCACAGCCATGCCAGTAGTTACATGCCCACCATACAGAACAGGATGTGCCCACACTTCTAATCATTCCTCATTGGCTGAATTCGGGCAGTTTGAATTCTGGGAACTTCCGATTCCGGTATCCGATATACAGAAAATATCGGAACTCGGTATCAGAATTCCGATACCGCAAATATCGGCCGATACCCGATACTTGCGGAATCGGAATGCTCAACACTAATAGTGATACATATTTTTTGTTTTATTTTGTTATTGTAGATTTTTAAAGCTATTTTCATATGAGAGCAGCCATCTTGCCTGACCTTCTGCATTTAGAGATATGTTTTACAGTAGTCACATAGATCATGGATAGCGATAGACAGGATTTGACTCCTGTCCTCTAGGTGAATGGAGCGTTAGCAAGCAGGTATGACTACCGTTCTGGTCACCATTTTTAACAGATGCACACTTCCACAACCATAGAGTCAAAGAAGTGAATGCACTGTTGGTAATGTATCTGTACTACTGCGCTATTCACAAAGGAGACAGAGTATTCAAGTTCTCGAAATTGGTAGAGGTTCCAATCATTTAAAGTTTACATTGCTCATTGTGGGTCATGAGCCTTACGTTGGGCCTGGTAGCTCTCCTCTCCCTTCTCCTATTTAGGGGCAAGCTGGGCCTGGTAGTCCTCCCAGCTTAGGACCTCAACAGTCTCTCCCCTTTGTGCTGTTGCCCCGGGGAACCCCATGAAATCGGGTCCGGGGTTCACCCAGCGGTACACAGTCCGCTCCGCGTACACTTTGCCTGGCAACGTGATGGGGCCTTCAAGAACTGTTCCATGCCCGTAGCCTGGTCCCAGGGTTCGAGGCGCTGGAGTCTATGGGTACCGCGGGGAGGTGGCACTGCGACAGGGCCTATTAGGAGGCCTTCCGTCACCGGGGCAGGGTTGGCGTGCTTACTGGCCGCAGCGGCATCCTCCACATCAGCTGGCTCCACCGGTGGTGTTGTCCGTGATGGTGTCGGCGACGGCTCCTGGTGCGGTGCAGGGAGCGGCATCGGTGGGTCCTCCGCAGCCATCATCTGGTGCGGAGCCTGGGTCTTCACCCGCAGCTGCAGGAGCTGGTCAATTAGTTCGTCCACTCCGGCCTGCAGGGAGTTGGCATCAGCGGTGGAGGCCTGGTTACCGTGCCCCTCCGGGTAGCTGGGGGAGTCCTCCGCTCCGACCCCACGCTCTGGCTCTGGGCAGCTTGCCATGGCATCCTACACGTAGCTCACCTCTTCCTGTTCTTTTTACCAATCTCTCCTTCTGGGGCGGTTTCGTTTTTGCTGTCTCCACCCGTCATTTAGGATCAGGAGGCGGATCTCGGCTGCTGATGGACACGTCCTCAAGGTAAAGAAATATTTAGACTGGGCGGCCATTATTTTTCGTGCTTCTCAGTTTGTTCACGCCTACAACTCCACACCCTTCTTCTTCTCCTGTGCTCCTCGTGGCACTGTAATGGCGGCGGTTTTGGCGGAAATTTTGGTGGCAAATGGCAATACACAGTCTTTAAGCAAATCACAGCTCAAATACAGTTCTGGCACAGTTCTTAGGTGCACATGACTCAATTTTCAGGCTTAAGTCGATCCTGTTCGTGATGCCAAAGTTGGATCGCCCCCACGTCAGGGCAATGGGGTACTCGGCACCGGGTCCTTCGGTTCGGGGGATGTCACGGTGGCCTGACCCGGTCCGTGGCCCTTAGAGGGGCGTCCAATGAAAGGGAGAGTTTGTATAAAGTTTGTGACGCCACCTGTGGTATTCGGTCAGAGTGACCGACGCTGCTTAGGGGTCCGCTGGGGTGATGTGATGGCAGCTAGATGGTATACCTTCCCACAGGTGAAGTGTATCCCAAGGGCTTCCCAGAAGGGTAGATGGTGATGGTGGGTGATGTAATGCGCAGAGAATAACGAGGACACAAGGTTGCAGTCTCTTTACCTTTTACTGGAGGCTGCAGCATCCACAGTCCAGGGTACAGACCACAGGGTAGGCAGAGTCCAGCTGGTCCGAAGGCAAATCCAGAGTCCCCTTATCCAGGTGGAAATCAATAGCCTTCCTACTAGGGCCTGTGTGTTGTAGTACCTCCCTGCTGAGCTTCCCGGTAAGGTCCTCACAACTCTTGTAGATGTTCTAGATGTTATTTCTTCCTCTCTGTCCCCCAGATGGTGTGGATAGGACAAACCCATATGACTGATGGCCTGAGGCTTGTTTATAGGGACCCTAGAGACGCCCCGACCCCCACAAGTTGCCACTGTGTCTTCTTAGGTATTAAGGTCGGGCAGCCAACTTGGAATTGACTGTCCTGCTGGTCTCTGAAGTAAAGCGTAGAGACAATTACTCCCTCAGTGTTCCGGCCACCGGCTACGCGCCTCAGAAGGAGGTAGCCTATTTCAGGGCAGAACTCCTCCTGGTGTTTTCTCCTTGTGCTGTGACTTCGTTTCTCACCCTCTACAATACAATTCTCTTCGTGTCCTTTCTTAGGATGCTGCCGCACGTGGGGCAGGCGCAGGTCCGTAGCTTTCTGTCCCGCTAGGCCTCTGTCAGGATCCCACCCCTGACAGGGACCCTCTGTCTGCAGCTCAGATGTTCCTCCTTTCCCCCGTCTGCCTGACAGGTGTTGCCTGGGCAAAGCCCAGTCAGCGTCCCCCTAACTTTCTATCCAGCCCACCAGTTTTACCCTTCTGTGAGGAGTGCCCTAGTAGATAGGAGCAAGGCTCCCCCTGGTGGTTTGAAGTGTGAAGTGTGCTGTATGGTTTTTGTGATACCTGGTAGGAAGATCTCCTTTATTACCTTCCAACGTAATATCACTCCCCCTGGTGGAGGAATGACATTACTGCAACTACCAGGACTCTGGGGCGCTGCACATGAGTAATCAGTGACCTGTCAGAAGTCATCAGTATGAATACCTAAGCAGAGCACCACATGAAGACGCCCCTCCACCGGCCGCCTCGAAGCACAAGAATCTCATTAACTAAAAAATGAAAATAAAGGTTAAACAACAACCACAAGATGGATTTCATCACCCCAGGTATCATTTTAATCAGTATAACGGCACAAACCTAACACTGTCTGTAGGTTATTCAGCACAATGCTGCTGACAAGTTACCTTTCTTTCCCCACATAGAATTTCATAGTAGCTCCTATGTCAAGTGCGGGCATTTGACTCAGGCTAAAGAACTAAGTCTGCACCACAAAGGGCTTTACAAAGGGTTTTACATCTGGCACTTCTGCTTATCCACTTAAATTCTGCGGTCAATCTCTGCCAGTGGCGTATAAATGGCACAATCTCAGTGGGGTGTCTGTTTGGATGCCCACATGGTCAAATGATTCAGCTGAAGGGAGCTTGCTTGAAGATTTTAGGCCTTCTATAAGTCACCGTCCCCATTATCTTCGTACTCCTGTGAAGACCATTCACTGAAATAATGCAGCATATTTATCCAGATATGCAGCATGATATCAGTATAAAGTCCCCAATGGGGTATTATTGAACAACTACAGAGCTGCGATTCATTCCAAAAGCTTGATAAACCTGGAATCTGAATATTTAAGAAAGTAAAAGTGAAGTTTAGAATTTCTTAGGAGAATATCTGTGTATGCTATTATTGGGCAACTATTAGTGCACAAAATTATTATGAAACCAAATGTAAATTTTTCCATCTCAATTGTTTTTCATCTATTAAAATGAAAATAATTAGCAAAGCACTCAAAATGTAAAAAAAACATATCTGACATTTAAAAAATATACAGTGAAAACAAATAATTATTTGATCTCTTGCTGATTTTGTAAGTTTTCCCACTGACAAAGACATGAACAGTCTATAATTTTAAGGGTAGGTTAATTTTAACACTGAGAGATAGCATATCAAAAATAAAATCCAGAAAATCACATTGTATAAATTATATAAATGTATTTGCATTTTGCAGTGAGAGATAAGTATTTGATCTCTCTGGCAAACAAGACTTAATACTTGGTGGCAAAACCCTTGTTGACAAACACAGCAGACATTTTTTGTAGTTGATGATGACGTTTGCGAACATGTCAGGAGGAATTTTGTCCTGTTCTCTTTGCAGAGCATCTTTAAATCATTAAGATTTTAAGGCTGTCGCTTGGCACCTTGGAGCTTCAACTCCCTCCTTAAGTTTTCTATGGGATTAAGGTCTGGATACTGGCTAGGCCACTCCATGACATTAATGTGCTTCTTTTTGAGCCACTCCTTTGTTGCTTTGGCTGTATATTTGAGTCATTGGAAGACCCCGCCATGATACATTTTTAATGTCCTGGCTGAGAGAAGGAGGTTGTCACTCAGGATTTTACGGTACATGGCTCCATTCATTCTCCCATTGATGAGGTGAAGTAGTCCTGTGACCTTAGCAGAGAAACAACCCCAAACATAATGTTTCCACCTCCATGCTTGACAGTTGGTATGGTGGTTTTTGAGTCATAGGCAGCATTTCTCTTCCTCCAAACATGGCGAGTTGAGTTGAGTTAATGCCAAAGACCTCAACTTTTGTCTCATCTGACCACAGCACCTTCTCCCACTCACTCACTCACTCACTCACTCACTCACTCACAGAATCATCCAGGTGTATATTGGCAAACTTCACACGGGCCTGCACATGTGACTTCTTGAGCAGGGGGACCTTGCGGGCACTACAGGATTTTAAACCTTTAAGACGTAATGTATTACTAATGGTTTTCTTGGTGACTGTGGTCCCAGCTGCCTTGAGATCATTAACAAGTTCCCCCTGTGTAGTTTTAGGCTGATTGCTCACTTTCCTCATGATCAAGTATACCCCACGAGGTGAAATTTTGCATGGTGCCCCAGATCGATGTCAATTGAGAGTCATTTTGTATTCCTTCCATTTTCTTACTATTGCACCAACAGTTGTCTCCTCACCCAGCATCTTACCTATGGTTTTGTAGCCCATTCCAGCTTTGTGCAGGTCTATGATCTTGTTCCTGACATCCTTATAAAGTTCGTTGGTCTTGCCCATGTTGTAGAGGTTAGAGTCTGACTGATTAATTGAGTCTGTGGACAGGAGTCTTTTATAAAGGTGACTATGTAAGACAGCTGTCTTTAATGCACGTAATGAGTTAATTAGGATCGTCTAACTGGCCTGTAGGAGCCAGAACTCTTAATGGTTGGTAGGGAATCAAATACTTATTTCTCAGTGCAGAATGCAAATAAATTTGTATAATTTATACAATGCGATTTTCTGGATTTTATTTTTGACATCCTATCTCTCAATGTTACAATTTACCTACCCTTAAAATTATAGACTGTTCATGTCTTTGTCAGTGGGCAAACTTATAAAATCAGCAAGGGATCAAATAATTATTTCCTTCTCTGTATCAGTATCCAATATAGTCAGCCTCAGGAGGCCCCATTTACTAATCCAAATTGTTTGTGATTAAACACTGTTTCAGTGAGGAATCAGAAGGCCAGATTTCCACTCAAAAATCGTTAGGCCTAATATTGAGGTGCAGCCAGAAGGCCCAATTTCCTAGTCCAAATCATTTGTCATAAAATTGTGTGTTCAGTGAGAAATCAGAAGGCCAGATTTCCACTTAAAAATTGTTAGGCCTAATAATGGGTTGCAGCCAGGAGTCCCAATTTGCTAATCCTAATTGAGATAAAATTGTGTTTCAGTGAGAAATCAGAAAGCCAGATTTTCACTTAAAAAGTGTTAGGCCAAATACTGGGGTGCAGCCAGAAGGCCCAATTTGCTAATCAAAATCGTGTGTTTCAGTGAGAAATCAAAATGCCAGATTTCCACTTAATCATTGTTAGGCCTAGTATTGGGGTGCAGCCAGGAGGCCCAGTTTGCTAATACAAATTGTTTGTGATAAAACTGTGTTTCAGTGAGAAATCAGAAGGCCACATTTCCTCTTAAAAATTCTTAGGTATAACAATGCTGTTCAGGCACACTATCTAAGAAAACAAATAGTGATTGTTCATTTAGTGACAGGTGACTGACAGGTGTGGGCCTAAGGTTGTTAAACAGAAGATTACAAGAGGGGAAGGGTACCTACAACATGAGTGGTAAAAAGTGAGGTTATAGTGGAAGAGGGAATAGGCTTAGTGTTCGACTTGTACGTGGCTTAGGTTTCAATGTTAATGAATGCTCAACTGAACAAACACCATCTCGTCCTATTCAAAGACCACTGACAAAATATGTTAGTGGCAGGACAACTCCTCTCCTTTTGTTTGGCAGCCACACAGCGGTACGCCTTCTAGGTGAGGGCTAGAAAGAACATGTTCTTCAGTGGGTGGCAATTGCTGCATTAAGTGTCCTCTTCTCCTCTTCCTCCACATGAACATCCCACACAGTACAATCTTCATAGGTGGCACCCCAACCACCCTTGTTTCCCCCGTGCCACAAATTTCCAATTGCCCAACTGACTGTGGAGAACCACAGATGGGCCATTCTGCAGAGCTGTTTGCACATTCTATTCTATGGGCATCACAGGTCTGCTCCAAAGATTCACAGAATCCAGAGGAGGAAAGCATCTGCACCGATGCCCACATTTTTTCATGTTGGCCAGATGAAGTAAGGTGTGAGTAGAATCCAGACCCTCATCACCAGATGTTAACCACTGGGGGGTGGACGTGATCTGGCTGACATTCAGATACCTGATGTGTACATGGACTGTACTGTGGTATCAGGGCAGGAAGAGGAGGAGGGTGACTCTCATGGTGAAATGTGTGAGAACAGAGAGGATAATGATGAGGTTGTAGATCCCACTTGTTGTGAACTCAGAGGTATGCAGCTGAGCAGCTCAGCAGAGGAAGTGGAGGAGGAAGAAATGAGGAGGTTATGTTGCGGCTTCCCACACAGACATGAATTGATGCAACCATGAAAAACATTGCACATTCAGCCCCAACTCTGGCTGTGGTCAGACGCAGTCTTGAGTGTGCAGTTCGCAGAGGTGGCAAGGGTTACCCTAACCTGGGCCTTTTTTGAGAATGCAAAAGATGACCCAACTCACATTATCTGCTAAAATTGCAAAAAAAAACACAGTAGAGGCAAAAATTGCACTAATTGGACAACTACATATGTGATCAATATGCCTTAGTGTAGGAAACTCCAGAAATTCCATTGTGTACACCCCATACAGTCAGGGTCCATTGTTGGTCCACTCCACTTGTTTATCCCCTACAGTTGTTAAGGAAGTGAACATGCCTGCTGTTTTCTGTGTCACCTAGCACAACACATCTTTTCTCTATCCACCATAACATCTCCACCTGCTCCTCACTCACAGTCCAGCAATTTGTCCTGTTCTCCGTACTCCACCCTCTCTCAGCAGAGGAGCCAGCCCTTGGTATCACAGTTGTGGTTACATAAAAGAATGTTTCCTCCTACACATGCCAAAGCTAAGAGCTTGAACTCCACCATCTCCAATCTGTTGGCCACGGAAATGCTGCATTTCTGCCAGTTGGATACAGATGGTTTCTGAAAGTCGATAACGCGCGCAGTCCCCCAGTACCAGTTGCCCAGTCACCATTACTTCTCAAAGAAAGCTGTGCCTGTGCAACACCAGCATCTCCCAGACAACGTCAACCATTTTATGAAAAAATCTATGTTTGCCAGGGTGCATTTCATCACTGACCCCTTTATGAGTTCACTTGGTACTGGGTAACTCTGGTGGCTGTGAGGGCAGGTGGGCAAGGGGTTGCTCCACAAGTCTTTGAATCCCCAAGGCTTGTGGGACATGCCTCTGTATCTAACACTTTCTCCACTTCTTCTGGCTCCTTGTATAATAACGGTTAGTGTTGAGCGATACCGTCCGATACTTGAAAGTATCGGTATCGGATAGTATCGGCCGATACCCGAAAAGTATCGGATATCGCCGATACCGATACCCGATACCAATACAAGTCAATGGGACACCAAGTATCGGAAGGTATCCTGATGGTTCCCAGGGTCTGAAGGAGAGGAAACTCCCCTTCAGGCCCTGGGATCCATATTAATGTGTAAAATAAAGAATAAAAATAAAAAATATTGATATACTCACCCTCTGACGCTCCCTGGTTGTAACCGCCAGCCTCCGTTCATAAGAATGAGCGCTTGAAAGTCCTTAGATGACGTCGCGGCCTGTGATTGGTCGCGGAGCGGTCACGTGACCGCAACGCGACCAATCACAAGCCGTGACGTCATCTAAGGTCTTTCAAGCGCTTGAAAGACCTTAGATGACGTCACGGCTTGTGATTGGTCGCGTTGCGGTCAAGTGACCGCTCCGCGACCAATCACAGGCCGCGACAACATCTAAGGACTTTCAAGCGCTCATTCTTATGAACGGAGGCTGGCGGTTACAACCAGGGCGCGTCAGAGGGTGAGTATATCAATATTTTTTATTTTTATTCTTTATTTTACACATTAATATCGATCCTGATACCGATTCCCAATACCACAAAAGTATCGGATCTCGGTATCGGAATTCCGATACAGCAAGTATCGGCCAATACCCGATACTTGCGGTATCGGAATGCTCAACACTAATAACGGTACAAACCAGGTGTCAGCCCTATGCTGGGCAACCTCACATATGTGCCTTGCATGACTCATATCCTCAACCTGGTGGTACAGCAAATTCTCTGCCACTATCTCGGCTACAGAAAGCATGGTTGCTGTGTTCTAACTTTTAATGATCGCACCCCACAGGTCTTTGACTTTGTAAAGAGTTCTACTGGTTAACCATTTGATTTGTGATGTTCTGACACAGTGGAATTCCACTCTGCAGTGACTGTGGAAGCAGTGATGAGCCCTGGTGCAGTATGTCCTTTTTATAGCCTGGGCCAACACAGTAGGGACATGGTGCAAATCACACATGCAGAGTGGGCACAGATGAAGAACCTCTGCACCCTTCTGCACAGTTTTGAAATAGCTACTAAGATAAAGTGCTGCGGAATTTGTTGGCGCTATATAAATAAAGATTATTATTATTATTATTACTAAGATGGTTAGCGCTGACAATGCCATCATCAGCATCACTATTTCGGTCATCTACATGCTGAAGCACACTTTAAATAGTCTGCATGAGGAGGTGGGGGTCCCAGAAGAAGATGTGGAAGCAGAGGAGGATGCTGAAGCGATAACAATATCTCTAAGTTCCAGACTGTAATCGCACAGGCGGATACCATGGGAGGGTGGATTTCAGTAATTGAGGAGGGCTCATGGTACTAGACAAACTGTTAAGGTACCTTCACACGAAACGACTTTACAACGAGAATGACAACGATCCGTGACGTTGCAGCGTCCTGGATAGCGATATCGGTGTGTTTGACACGCAGCAGCGATCTGGATCCTGCTGTGATATCGCTGGTCGTTGATTAAAGTTCAGAACTTTCTTTGGTCGTCAGATCGGCGTGTATCGTCGTGTTTGACAGCAAAAGCAACGATGCCAGCAATGTTAAACATGGAGCTAACGACCTGTGAGAACGATAAGTGCGTCACCGCTACGTCACAGGATCGCTCCTGCGTCGTTCTGGAGCTGCTGTGTTTGACATCTCTCCAGCGATGTAAACAGCGACGCTGCAGCGATCAGATCGCTGTCGTTCTTGTTGTAAAGTCGTTTTGTGTGAAGGTACCTTTAGTGAAGGTGCTGAGGAACAAATGGAGGAGGACGAGGAGGAAGGCTTGATGGACGCGCAACAGTTAGGAGATAAAAAAGATAATGATCTCCTCTCTGTTGTCCGTGGTTGGTGGGAGAGGACAGAGGAAACAACCTTGAGGGTATGTGCACACGTCCGGATTTCTTGCAGAAATTTCCTGAAGAAAACCGGAAATTTTCTGCAAGAAATCCGCATTTTTTTTCCGTTTTTTTCGCGGTTTTTTAGCATTCTGCAAGCGTAATTAGCTTGCAGAATGCTAAAGTTTTCCAAGCGATCTGTAGCATCGCTTGGAAAACTGACTGACAGGTTGGTCACACTTGTCAAACATAGCGTTTGACAAGTGTGACCAACTTTTTACTATAGATGCTGCTTTTGCAGCATCTGTAGTAAAAGATAGAATGTTTAAAAATAATAAAAAAAATAAAAAAAATGCTTATACTCACCCGCAGACAGCTGATCTCCTCACCGGCGTCCGTTCCGTATAGATGGTGTGTGCGCGCAGGACCTTCCATGATGTCGCGGTCACGTGAGCGGTCACATGACCGCTCACGACCAATCACAAGACAGTGACGTCATCACAGGTCCTTCACCGCACACCAGCTACAGGAACCGAAGCGGCAGCATGCAGCTGAGAGGTGGGAAGACATCGAAGGTGAGTATAGGACTATTTTTTATTTTAATTCTTATTTTTTGACCACTTATATGGTGCCCAGTCCGTGGAGGAGAGTCTCCTCTCCTCCACCCTGGGTACCAACCGCACATAATCTGCTTACTTCCCGCATGGTGGGCACAGCCCCGTGCGGGAAGTAAGCAGATCAATGGACTCCTAGGTGTGCGGAATCCCCTGCAATTCCGCATTTTAATGAACATGTTGCTTTTTTTTCCGCGATGCGATTTTTTCGCGGAAAAAAAGGCTACATTTGCACAAAAAATGCGGAATACACTGAAAATAATGGAAGGCATATGTAAGCTTTTTTTCGCGTTTTTATCACGTTTTTATAGCGAAAAAACGCGAAAAAAAACGCGAAAAATACTGAACGTGTGCACATGGCCTGAGTGTTACCACGCCACCAACACACCATGTATTTTAACCTCATGAAAGCATCGACCCATGAGTCCCTTCTTGCTGCACTATCCTCAACATGATGCCCATATTCTTAGGATTAAAAATAGTGCTGACTACTGTGCTGTCACTCTGTTAGATCCATGCTACAAGAGTAAATTTAGACAGATGCTTCCACCGGGTTAAGGACACGCGCATGCTGGAGTGGTTTTCCCCAAGACATCAGGGAGGCACACAGTGTATATCACAGTTCTAGATGTCCAACCCCTGGAATATCAATGCATCATTGGAAAAACATTGGCAGTAACAGCAGTGTAAGTGGCATAAGCAATTTCTGTGAGACATTTTACACATTTTCTAGACCAGCCTATGCACCAGCAGAGCAGAGTACAAGTCTGACACGTTGTGAATGACTGGAAAGAATGGTGCAGGAGTATCTGGAACTCAATATCAATGCCATCAGGGGGGTTTGGATCCTTTTGCATTTTGGTCTTCAAAAATGGAAGAGTGGCTTAAGCTCGCCTGTCATGCCTTACAGGTTTTGTCATGCCCGGCAGCCAGCGTTTTCTTAGAACGTGTATTCAGCGCTACTGGTGTTGTCCTGATGGATAGGCTCATCCAGCTGTCCCCTGAAAGTGTAAAGCACCTACATTTTAACAAAATTAAAGTGTCATGAATCTCCAATGACTTTTGCACCCCAATTGCAGATTAGGCACACTAGGCGATGGTGTCATTTTTAGTGTCATGCATTGATCATGCGATATTGCAGTCTGTGACACCTTTGTCGTGGCTTCTGTACTTGCTGTTGCTACTGCTGCTGATATTACAAACATTTTTTAAATGTGGAGACTCCAAATTGGGTCTCCATCTGATGAGTTGCTTGCAGTGGAAGGGGTGTCAGAGGCCTATTATGCTGTTTCTACTCGGTGGAAATTGATGCCACTTTAGTAATGTGTGACAATTATTTTTTGAACTGTGGAGACTCCAAGTTTGGCCTCCATCTGATGGGTTGCCTGTATTGGAAGGAGTGTCAGAGGTCTATTATACTGTTTCTACTGTGTGGAAATTGAAGACATTTTACTGGTGCGTGACAATAATTTTTTGAAATGTGGAGACTCCAAATTGGGTCTCCATCTTGTGGGTTGCCTGTAGTGGAAGGTGTATCAGAGGCCTATTATACTTTTTCTACTCGGTCGAAATTGATACCATTTTAGTGGTGTGTGATAATAATTTTTTTGAAATCTGGAAAATTCAAATTGGGTCTCCTTCATGCGTGTTGCTTGTAGAAATAGGGTTCCCAAACAAGCAGGCCTGCACTTATTTTCACTCAACTACCTGTGTTACTTTCCTTCCATTTCTCTACCAATAGTACTGTATGAAACTGATGTTTGTGCCATCTGATTGTGGCTGTAAAAAAAAAACTGAGGTTTTGCATGAGGGCTCCCAGCTAAGAAGGTTTACACTGCTCCCTTACCCAACAGGTACTCATGGAAACTACAATTCAAGGCTGTAAATGATGACCCATGGCTGACTGCTGCTGTGCCATTTGTAAATTTCTACTGAGGGTCAATTGATATAACTTTTCATGGTCTTTGCCCCTAAATTTAGCTGTTTGGGAAGCTTTTTGTCACTTCTTAAGGTGTTGTGTATACGTTAGGTGTGGGCTCCCATTGAATTTAATGGGGTTCAGGTATGTTCATCGAACTGCTCGGTGAACATGTTCTGCGAACATCTAAACATTCGGTGAATCGAACCGAACCTTAAGGCTGACTGGAGTAGTACTCTCTCATCAGCTGACGCATGTGACTGGAGGTAACCTTTTTACTGCCAGTCACAGCTGCTAATTTATGCTGTCAGCTTAAAGTCAATCAGAGCCGCCAGTGTTTCTCGCGCTGTCAAGCAGATGACAACATTGGAATCACCCAATGTTCGGGGTGCTGAACCTGAACAGTAACATGGACTTCCTCCTGGAGAAGTACATGTTCGGGATCCATGCCCGAACACTAGGTTTCAATTATGGACCCCAAACTTTACTATTTTGGTTCTCCCATCACTATTATACACCTTATACTTGTGGTCAGTCCAGGGAGGTTGCAATTCATCAATATTACAGCACTGGATTAGAATGGTTTCCCAGATGCTTCATGTTTGAGTCTTCTCAAATCTTTAGCAGTTAATGTACGTCTTTTTTTTCTGAACACATTTTTTGTGACCCTGGTGACTATTTGCAGCAAAACTTTTAAAGGTTCTGTGTAGGAATGAGCGGACCAATGAATGTTCAGGTTCATCAGGTTCTGACGAACTTGAGTTCAAAGTTGGGTTTTGTAATCCGAACTTGACCTTGAACTTGACCCTGAACCAGAACTCAATAGAAGTCAATGGTGACTCGAACTTCGGTTCAGCACACTAATCACACAGACATGGGTGCAGAGTATTAAAAATTGGTTGCAGAACTTGTAGGCACATTACTCGCACAGACACGGGTGAAGAATTACAAATTGACTCAGACATGGTAGCAGAGTACTAAAAAATTGGTTGTAGAACTTATAGATACACTACTCATGCAGAAACAAGTGCAGTGTATTAAAAATTGGTTAGACATATTACTCGCACAGACATGGGTACAGAGCATCAAAAATTGGTTAGGCACACTACTCACACAGATGCGGGTGCAGAGTATTAAAAATTCATTATACACACTACTCACACAGACAGGGGTGCAGAGTATTAAAAATTGGTTGTAGAACTTGTAGGCACACTACTCTAACAGACACGGTTGCAGAGCATTAAAAATTGGTTAGGCGTACTACTCGCACAGAAACAGGTGCAGAGTATTAAAATTTGGTCAGACACACTATTCATACATACACAGATGTTTCTAGTATTAAAAATTGGTTAGGCACACTACTTACACAGACACGGGTGCAGAGTGTTAAAACTTGGTAAGGCACGCTACTCACACAGACACAGGTAAATTGATTGTAAAGCTTGTAGGCACACTACTGTCACAGACACAGATGCAAAATATAAAAAATTGGTTAGGCACGCTATTCATACAGACATGGGAGCAGAGAATTAAATATTGGTTAGGCACACTACTCACACAGACATGGGTGCATAGTATTAAAACTTGATTATGCACACTATTCCCACAGACACGGGTACAGAGTAGGAAAAATTGGTTGTAGCCACATTACTCCTACAGACACTGGTGCAAAGTATACACTGAGAGGCTTTTGGACAAACTGGCACACCCAAATCCTAATACTGTCCCTCACTCCAGCTGCATCCTGTCCCTACAATAAGCAGAGCAGAATGGCAGTGGCACCCATGATCAGGCATTTATACAGTCCAAATCACGTGGTGTGCCAGCCAATCATAGGCATGCCTGTCATGTTCTCAATGGCAAGAGAACATAGCATCAGCATATATAGGAACTAGCTCTTGGAAGATGGGAACTGAGCTGACCATGAACTAAACCTAACGCACAACTAGCAGTGGCCGGGTAGCATGCCTACGTTGATTCTAGATGCCCAGCACCAGCCGGAGGACTAAATAATGCTAGCAGAGGAAAATATTAGTCCTAGCTCACCTCTAGAGAAATACCCCGAAAGGAGACAGAGGCCCCCCACATGTATTGGCGGTGAATTAAGATGAAATAACAAACGTAGTATGAAAATAGGTTTAGCAAATTTGAGGTCCACTTACTACATAGCAGAAGACAGAAAGGACACTTTCATGGTCAGCTGAAAACCCTATCAAAACACCATCCAGAAATTACTTTAAAACTCTGGCATTAACTCATAACACCAGAGTGGCAATTCCTGTTCACAAGAGCTTTCCAGACACAGTAACGAAACTACAGCTGTGAACTGGAACAAAAATGCAAAAACAAACATGGACAAGAGTCCAACTTATCTAGTAGTTGTCTAGGAGCAGGAACAAGCACAGAGAGGCTTCTGATAACATTGTTGACTGGCAAGCAACTAACAGAGCAGCAAGGTTATATAGCGACTCCCACATCTTGATGGGAACAGGTGAACAGAGAAGATGAAGACACCAGTTCAATTCCACCAGTGGCCACCGGGGGAGCCCAGAATCCAAATTCACAACAGTACCCCCCCCTCAAGGAGGGGGCACCGAACCCTCACCAGAACCACCAGGGCGATCAGGATGGGCCCTATGAAAGGCACGAACCAAATCAGAGGCATGAACATCAGATGCATTCACCCAAGAATTATCCTCCTGGCCGTATCCCTTCCACTTGACCAGATACTGGAGTCTCCGTCTGGAAACACGAGAGTCTAAGATTTTCTCCACAACGTACTCCAACTCACCCTCAACCAACACCGGAGCAGGAGGCTCAACGGAAGGCACAACCGGTACCTCATACCTGCGCAATAATGACCGATGAAAAACGTTATGAATAGAAAAGGATGCAGGGAGGTCCAAACGGAAGGAAACAGGGTTAAGAATCTCCAATATCTTATACGGGCCGATGAACCGAGGCTTAAACTTAGGAGAAGAGACCCTCATAGGGACAAAACGAGAAGACAACCACACCAAATCCCCAACACAAAGCCGAGGACCAACACGACGGTGGCGGTTGGCAAAAAGCTGAGTCTTCTCCTGGGACAACCTCAAATTGTCCACCACCTGCCCCCAGATCTGATGCAATCTCTCCACCACAGCATCCACTCCAGGACAATCCGAAGATTCCACCTGACCAGAGGAAAATCGAGGATGAAACCCCGAATTACAGAAAAACGGGGACACCAAAGTGGCAGAGCTGGCCCGATTATTGAGAGCGAACTCTGCCAATGGCAAAAAAGCAACCCAATCATCCTGGTCAGCAGACACAAAACACCTCAGATATGTCTCCAGGGTCTGATTAGTCCGCTCGGTCTGGCCATTCGTCTGAGGATGGAAAGCGGACGAAAAAGATAAATCTATGCCCATCCTAGCACAGAATGCCCGCCAAAATCTAGACACGAATTGGGTCCCTCTGTCAGAAATGATATTCTCAGGAATACCATGCAAACGAACAACATTTTGAAAAAACAGAGGAACCAACTCGGAAGAAGAAGGCAACTTGGGCAGAGGAACCAAATGGACCATCTTAGAGAAACGGTCACACACCACCCAGATGACAGACATCTTCTGAGAAACAGGCAGATCTGAAATAAAATCCATCGAGATGTGCGTCCAAGGCCTCTTAGGAATAGGCAAGGGCAACAATAATCCACTAGCCCGAGAACAACAAGGCTTGGCCCGAGCACAAACGTCACAAGACTGCACAAAGCCTCGCACATCTCGTGACAGGGAAGGCCACCAGAAGGACCTTGCCACCAAATCCCTGGTACCAAAAATGCCAGGATGACCTGCCAACGCAGAAGAATGAACCTCAGAGATGACTCTACTGGTCCAGTCATCAGGAACAAACAGTTTATCAGGTGGGCAACGATCCGGTCTATCCGCCTGAAACTCCTGCAAGGCCCGCCGCAGGTCTGGAGAAACGGCTGACAATACCACTCCATCCTTAAGGATACCTGTGGGCTCAGAGTTACCAGGCGAGTCAGGCTCAAAACTCCTAGAAAGGGCATCCGCCTTAACATTCTTAGAACCCGGTAGGTATGACACCACAAAATTAAACCGAGAGAAAAATAATGACCAGCGCGCCTGTCTAGGATTCAGGCGCCTGGCGGTCTCAAGATAAATCAAATTTTTGTGGTCAGTCAATACCACCACCTGATGTCTGGCCCCCTCAAGCCAATGGCGCCACTCCTCAAAAGCCCACTTCATGGCCAAAAGCTCCCGATTCCCAACATCATAATTCCGCTCAGCGGGCGAAAATTTACGGGAAAAGAAGGCACAAGGCCTCATCACGGAGCAGTCAGAACTTTTCTGCGACAACACTGCCCCAGCTCCGATCTCAGAAGCGTCGACCTCAACCTGAAAAGGTAGAGCAACATCAGGCTGACGCAACACAGGGGCAGAGGAAAAACGGCGCTTAAGCTCCCGAAAGGCCTCCACAGCGTCAGGGGACCAATCAGCAACATCAGCACCCTTCTTAGTCAAATCGGTCAATGGCTTAGCAATATCCGAAAAACCAGCAATAAATCGACGATAAAAGTTAGCAAAGCCCAAAAATTTCTGAAGACTCTTAAGAGAAGAGGGCTGCGTCCAATCACAAATAGCTTGAACCTTGACAGGATCCATTTCAATGGAAGAGGGAGAAAAAATATATCCCAAAAAGGAAATCCTCTGTACCCCAAAAACACACTTAGAACCCTTCACACACAAAGAATTAGACCGCAAAACCTGGAAAACCCTCCTGACTTGCTGGACATGAGAGTCCCAGTCATCCGAAAAAATCAGAATATCATCCAGATACACAATCATAAATTTATCCAAATAATCGCGAAAAATATCATGCATAAAGGACTGGAAAACTGACGGAGCATTTGAAAGACCAAAAGGCATCACTAAATACTCAAAGTGGCCCTCGGGCGTATTAAATGCGGTTTTCCACTCATCCCCCTGCCTGATTCGCACCAAATTATACGCCCCACGAAGGTCAATCTTAGAGAACCACTTGGCCCCCTTTATGCGAGCAAACAAATCAGTCAGCAACGGCAATGGGTATTGATATTTAACAGTGATTTTGTTCAAAAGCCGATAATCAATACATGGTCTCAAAGAGCCGTCTTTTTTTGACACAAAGAAAAAACCGGCTCCTAAGGGAGATGACGATGGACGAATATGTCCCTTTTCCAAGGACTCCTTTATATATTCTCGCATAGCAGCATGTTCAGGCACAGACAGATTAAACAAACGACCCTTTGGGTATTTACTACCCGGGATTAAATCTATGGCACAATCGCACTCTCGGTGCGGAGGTAACGAACCAAGCTTGGATTCTTCAAAGACGTCACGATAGTCAGACAGGAACTCAGGAATTTCAGAGGGAATAGATGATGAAATGGAAACCACAGGTACATCCCCATGAGCCCCCTTACATCCCCAGCTCAACACAGACATAGCTCTCCAGTCGAGGACTGGGTTGTGAGATTGCAGCCAAGGCAATCCTAGCACCAAATCATCATGTAGATTATACAGCACCAGAAAGCGAATAATCTCCTGGTGATCCGGATTAATACGCATAGTTACTTGTGTCCAGTATTGTGGTTTATTATTAGCCAATGGGGTGGAGTCAATCCCCTTCAGAGGAATAGGAGTCTCCAAAGGCTCTAAATCATACCCACAGCGTTTGGCAAAGGACCAATCCATAAGACTCAAAGCGGCGCCAGAGTCGACATAGGCGTCCGTGGTAATAGATGACAAAGAGCAAATCAGGGTCACAGATAGAATAAACTTAGACGGTAAGGTGCAAATGGAAACAGATTTATCAAGCTTTTTAGTGCGCTTAGAGCATGCTGATATAACATGAGTAGAATCACCACAATAGAAACACAACCCATTTTTCCATCTAAAATTCTGCCGCTCGCTTCGGGACAGAATTCTATCACACTGCATACTCTCTGGCGACTTCTCAGTGGACACCGCCAGATGGTGCACTGGTTTGCGCTCCCGCAAACGCCTATCGATCTGAATAGCCATTGTCATGGACTCATTCAGACCCGCAGGCACAGGGAACCCCACCATAACATCCTTATTGGCATCAGAGAGACCCTCTCTGAAAGTCGCCGCCAGGGCGCACTCATTCCACTGAGTAAGCACAGACCATTTACGGAATCTTTGGCAGTAAATTTCCGCTTCATCTTGCCCCTGAGATAGGGACATCAAAGTTTTTTCTGCCTGAAGCTCCAAATGAGGTTCGTCATAAAGCAACCCCAAGGCCAGAAAAAACGCATCCACATTGAGCAACGCAGGATCCCCTGGTGTCAATGAAAAAGCCCAGTCTTGAGGGTCGCCCCGGAGCAAGGAAATCACAATCCTGACCTGCTGTGCAGGGTCTCCGGCAGAGCGAAATTTCAGGGACAAAAATAATTTGCAATTATTTCGAAAATTCTGAAACCCAGATCTATTCCCCGAGAAAAATTCCGGCAAAGGAATTCTCGGCTCAGATACAGGTGCATGACAAACAAACTCTTGCAAATTTTGTACCTTCGTGGCAAGATTATTCAAACCTGCAGTTACACTCTGAAGATCCATTACAAACAGGTGGACACAGAGCCATTCAAAGATTAGAAGGAGAAAAAAAAAAAAAAAAAAAATCTCAGCAGACTTCTTATTTCTCTCCTTTCTCAGCCAAGGATTTTAACCCTTTAGTGGGCCGGTCAAACTGTCATGTTCTCAATGGCAAGAGAACATAGCATCAGCATATATAGGAACTAGCTCTTGGAAGATGGGAACTGAGCTGACCATGAACTAAACCTAACGCACAACTAGCAGTGGCCGGGTAGCATGCCTACGTTGATTCTAGATGCCCAGCACCAGCCGGAGGACTAAATAATGCTAGCAGAGGAAAATATTAGTCCTAGCTCACCTCTAGAGAAATACCCCGAAAGGAGACAGAGGCCCCCCACATGTATTGGCGGTGAATTAAGATGAAATAACAAACGTAGTATGAAAATAGGTTTAGCAAATTTGAGGTCCACTTACTACATAGCAGAAGACAGAAAGGACACTTTCATGGTCAGCTGAAAACCCTATCAAAACACCATCCAGAAATTACTTTAAAACTCTGGCATTAACTCATAACACCAGAGTGGCAATTCCTGTTCACAAGAGCTTTCCAGACACAGTAACGAAACTACAGCTGTGAACTGGAACAAAAATGCAAAAACAAACATGGACAAGAGTCCAACTTATCTAGTAGTTGTCTAGGAGCAGGAACAAGCACAGAGAGGCTTCTGATAACATTGTTGACCGGCAAGCAACTAACAGAGCAGCAAGGTTATATAGCGACTCCCACATCTTGATGGGAACAGGTGAACAGAGAAGATGAAGACACCAGTTCAATTCCACCAGTGGCCACCGGGGGAGCCCAGAATCCAAATTCACAACACATGCCAATACTTGACATGGCTGTGATCACTCCGGAAGCGCCCACAACCAAAAAGCTTTTTGATTAGCTACATTGCAGCCTTTCAACAAACTTTATTAGGCATCCAAACCCGAACAGGACTTCAGATAAAAAGTCCATATTCAGGGTTCAGTACCAGGCACTATGTGTCCGGTATGAGACTCAAACTTTATAGCTCGGGTTTGCTTATCCCTAATTTTGTGATTACACCCCAATATCAAACTAAATTCAAGAGTACTGCATCACTTTGTAAGTCTTTTAACAATTTTTGACTCTTTAGAGTCTTTTTGGACCTTTGTGCTTGAAGAAATCTAGTTGCCTTATATTTCCGCGCACCTTGATAAAGAGTGTTGTATCCTTAGGCCACACTCTCGCTCATTACACAAATACACATTACCTGATCTGCTTCATCCAATAAGCATTCAAGTTTATAGAGCTTGGAGGTGGAAAATCTGCATAAAAATGATGATATGGTCAAAATACTCACTTGCCTGATAATTGTGCTTGCAGTGTACAAATTGTTTAGAAAAATAAAAAAGCATATTATTCATGCCCGCATATTAGTCATGCCCAAAAGTTGAGACCTATCAAGAAACACATTTATTTAACTCATAACAGAAATGAAGCAAAGAAAAAAACATGAAATGTCAAATTTTTTGGTTGCTGCATCTTCAACAAAAATGCAAAAAAATCAATGAAAATGTATGTACCCCAATAGTACCATTAAAAACTACAGCTACAACACACAAAAATCAAGCCTTCATGCACATCTCTATCAACAGGAAAAAAAATCATTAATGGCAACATGAAAAAAATATATTTTTCTTTCAAAGTTCAGAACTTTCCTCAGCCACTAAAATAGTAAAAAAAACAATGCATGTTTGGTATTGCCATCACTGTACTGATTTGGAAAAACATGATACTAACTCATTTTGAAATGCACAATTAATGGTGGAAAAATGAAAATAAATTTTATGGTAAGATGAATGTTGTATTTCAAAATTACAATTTGTCCTGGCATTGGAAATGGAAAAACAAAAGTGCAAAAATGAAAAATGACTTAAAATGAAAAAATAGAAGGAAATGATTGCAATTTCTCTAAAAAAAAACCCCAAATAATTGCAATATCCCTTCAAGTAATATAAAATAGTTACCAAACTCTCCAAAGACGCACCCAACACATTTACATATTTTAACAATTTGCAGGATACTTTTATTCCCACTACGCCAAGATGAAAAATATAAATATATAGAAAGTAATCTTTTTTACAATTAGTAGAAAATTCATTGAGCAAATACCTTTTCCAAGTGTATCAGGAAATCGGTGGCTCAAATGAATCTGAATGATTTCATCACGAGCAAGCTTTTGAACTAATTCCACCAGGTCATGTCTATTTCTAGCAAATTTGTTACTAAAATTGTCCTTTAACTTGACAAGAGGCTTCAGCCTTTCCCTGAATGGCAGCACTTGGTTAGAAATAGATTGCGAGCCAGTGGTGCCAGGCACCCCTTGTTGTGGAGCCTTGGTTTGCAAAAGCAGACAGCTGGGAGAGTTCAGAGTTTTGAAGGTTATGATCACAGCATTTTCATAAGTGCTTTATTTCAGTTCTCTTTTGGCTGCAGTTGAGACAGGTGCGGTCTGGTTCTGATTTCACTGGTCTTAATTTCTTATCTGACCTGCTAGTCAATCAAGGGCATGAGAGGGAAAGAGAGTGTTAAAGGGAGAGCTAGAGCAAGAGAGCAATGCTAAGCATCTGACTTTTCTCATCCAGGAGCTTGCAGACCTGCCTGTCATTCAGTGCCTCTCCGTATACAAGAGGCTGCCTTGTGCAAAATGGATTTTTGAGTGTTAACCAACATGTACTTCTTTTCCGAAGGGTCTTCTGTTGGATTTCATTTGCAGAGCACAGAGGGCAATATCTAGGGTAATTCCAGGGCTTAGTATCTGTGATCTTTTGTCAACTCAACTTGTGAGGGAAATTAAACTTGGTATGAGCACCCATGCTCCGAGCTAGTGCAACGCAATTCCAGGCCAATGAGTTCCTGGGCATGAGTAAGACAAGAAGTTATGAAAGAAGAAAATGAAAAGCCATAAAGTGACAGAAATGTGTTAATTAAAATGACTATTGGATGGTAGGACATGAAGCTTATTTTTTTACTATGGTCTACAAAAAAGAGATCTGTAAGATTATCTGAATGAGAAAGAGCAGACATACAATCCAAGCTATAAGAGTTAACATCCAGCTTACAATATATGCAAGGTGTTGGATTGTAGTTGTCTGCTTTATGTGCTAACTAAGTAGTCATCATTTCCTTTTTTCTCAATAATATTGATTTTATGACAAACTGTTTCATGGTGCTGGAGATACATAGATGTTACGCATAGACCAGTAAATGGATGTCATTCAAGGGAGATCATGATTTTTCCTTTATGCTGCAATACTACAGTAGATAGTATAACTGCAGTAGATAGTATAACTGATTAGACCATTGCAGGTTCACCTACAAAATACTGCAAAATAATGTAAAACGTAAAAAAATGTTCTGAAAAATAAAAACAAAATAAAAGTTCTAATCACCTACCTCTTCCCTCAATAAAAATAAAGAATCTATCTATCTATTATCTATCTATCTATCTATCTATTATCTATCTATCTATCTATCTATCTATCTAGCTATCTATCTATTTATCTATCTATCTATTTTTCCGATATCTATCTATACAATATCTATCTATCTATAAAAATCCAGAAAAATTGGAGATAGCACACCATTTTCCGCAGCCTTCTGGACTGATTAAATAGCTCCTTTTCACTACCAACGGTGTGCTGCCTCTAATTTTTCTGGATTTTTATAATTGAAGTTTGGTATTTGCCTGGGGGGGCTCTGCACCCGGACTGTTTCTTTGTGCTGCTCTAATTTTATTCCTCTTATAATAATAATAATAATAATAATTTTTATTTATATAGCGCCAACATATTCCGCAGCGCTTTACAACTTATAGAGGGGACTTGTACAGACAATAGACATTACAGCATAACAGAAATCACAGTTCACAATAGATACCAGGAGGAATGAGGGCCCTGCTCGCAAGCTTACAAACTATGAGGAAAAGGGGAGACACGAGAGGTGGATGGTAACAATTGCTTTAGTTATTTGGACCAGCCATAGTGTAAGGCTCGGGTGTTCATGTAAAGCTGCATGAACCAGTTAACAGCCTAAGTATGTAGCAGTACAGACACAGAGGGCTATTAACTGCATAAAGTGTATGAGAACACGATGCAAGGAACCTGATTATGTGTTTTGTTTTTTTTTTCTATTTTTAATAGGCCACACAGGGATAGTTAGGTTAATGCGTTGAGGCGGTAGGCCAGTCTGAACAAATGCATTTTTAGGGCACGCTTAAAACTGTGGGGATTGGGGATTAATCGTATTAACCTAGGTAGTGCATTCCAAAGAATCGGCGCAGCACGTGTAAAGTCTTGGAGACGGGAGTGGGAGGTTCTGATTATTGAGGATGCTAACCTGAGGTCATTAGCGGAGCGGAGGGCACGGGTAGGGTGGTGGACTGAGACCAGAGAGGAGATGTAGAGTGGTGCTGAGCCATGGAGTGCTTTGTGGATGAGGGTAGTAGTTTTGTACTGGATTCTGGAGTGGATGGGTAGCCAGTGTAATGACTGGCACAAGGTAGAGGCATCGGTGTAACGGTTGGTGAGGAATATGATCCTGGCAGCAGCATTCAGGACAGATTGGAGCGGGGAGAGTTTGGTAAGAGGGAGGCCGATTAGTAGAGAGTTACAATAGTCTAGACGAGAATGAATAAGAGAAACAGTAAGAGTTTTTGCAGAGTCGAAAGTAAGAAAAGGGCGAATTCTAGAAATGTTTTTGAGATGCAAATAAGAAGAGCGAGCCAGTGATCGGATGTGGGGGGTGAATGAAAGCTCGGAATCAAGGATAACCCCAAGGCAGCGGGCATGTTGCTTTGGAGTAATGGTGGAACCACACACGGAGATGGCAATGTCAGGCAAAGGTAGGTTAGTAGAGGGAGAGAACACGAGGAGTTCAGTTTTTGACAGGTTCAGTTTCAGATAGAGGGAGGACATGATGTTAGAGACAGCGGTAAGACAATCACTGGTGTTTTCTAAGAAGGTCGGCGTGAAAGCAGGAGAAGAGGTGTATAATTGGGTGTCGTCAGCATAGAGATGGTACTGGAAACCAAATCTACTGATTGTTTGTCCAATAGGGGCAGTATACAAAGAGAAGAGGAGGGGGCCTAGGACTGATCCTTGAGGAACCCCAACAGTAAGGGGAAGGTGAGAGGAGGAGGAACCAGCAAAACATACAGTGAAGGATCGGTCAGAGAGATAGGAGGAGAACCAAGAGAGAACAGTGTCCTTGATGCCGATGGAGCGGAGCATAGTGAGGAGGAGCTGATGATCCACAGTGTCTAATGCTGCGGAAACATCCAATAGAATTAGCATGGAGTAGTGACCATTAGATTTCGCTGTCAGTAGGTCATTAGAGACTTTAGTGAGGGCAGTTTCAGTAGAGTGTAAAGAGCGGAAGCCAGATTGAAGAGGGTCAAGAAGAGAGTTATCTGAGAGATAGCGGGTAAGACGGGAGTGGACCAGGCGTTCCAGGAGTTTAGAGATGAAGGGAAGATTAGAGACAGGTCTATAATTAGCGGCACAGTTTTGGTCGAGGGAGGGTTTTTTAACTAATGGATGTATGATGGCATGCTTAAATGAGGAGGGAAAAATACCGGAAGTGAGGGAAAGGTTGAATATTTTTGTTATGTGAGAGGTGACAGCCGGGGAAAGGGACTGGAGGAGATGTGACGGAATGGGGTCACTGGTGCAAGTGGTCGGGCGAGAAGATGCAAGGAGCCTGCTTACTTCTTCTTCAGTAACTGGTTCAAAGTCAGAGAGTGAACTAGATGCAGTGGGGGAGGGAGGACAGTGCCTGGTATGAAGAGATTGGGAGATGATTTCCTGGCGAATGTGGTCAATTTTTTCTTTGAAGTAATTGGCCAGATCTTCAGCGCGGAGATCTGTGGTTGGGGCCTGCTCTCTTGGGTTGAGTAGGGACTGGAAAGTGTCGAAGAGACGTTTAGGGTTATTGGACAGTGAGGTGATGAGGGTGTTGAAATAGGTTTGTTTGGAGAGGTGAAGGGCAGAGTTGTATGTTTTTAGCATGAACTTATAATGGATGAAATCTTCGGGTAGATAAGATTTTCTCCACAGACGTTCGGCGCACCTGGAGCATCGCTGCAGGAAGCGTGTTTGCAGCGTGTGCCACGGTTGTCGCCGTCTGTGTCGAGTTGCTCTATGTATAGGAGGAGCAGCTTCATCCAGGGCACTTTGCAGGGTTTCATTGTAATGGTTCAGAGCAGAATCAGGACATGAGATGGAGGAGATTGGGGCCAATGAGGACTGCAAGTTCTTCATAAGTTTCTGGGTGTTAATGGCCTGTATGTTTCTATAAGTGTGGAAAGTGGGGGTGACCTGAGCGGGATGGCAGTTCTTGATAGAGAATGAAAGAAGGTTGTGGTCAGAGAGCGGGAGAGGGGAGTTTGTGAAATCATCCACTGAGCAAAGCCGGGAGAAGACCAAGTCAAGGGAGTTTCCATCTTCATGCGTTGGAGAGTTAGTATGCTGTGAGAGGCCGAAAGAGGAGGTTAGAGATAAAAGGTGAGAAGCAGACAGGGAAAGGGGAGAAGCAATGGGGATGTTGAAATCACCCATGATAAGGGTGGGAGTGTCACAGGAGAGAAAGTGTGGAAGCCAGGTGGCAAAGTGATCCAGGAACTGATGAGAGGGGCCAGGAGGACGATACACCACCACCACTCGCATGGAGAAGGGGACGTAGAGTCTGACAGCATGGACCTCAAAGGAAGGGAATACAAGTGAGGGTACTTGGGGAATAACTTGGAAGGTACATTTGGGTGAAAGGAGCAGCCCAACGCCTCCACCTGCTCTGTTGTCTGATCTTGGGGTATGAGAAAAGTGTAGTCCACCATAGGAGAGAGCAGCAGCAGCGGTTGTGTCTGACTGCTGGATCCAGGTTTCAGTAAGAGCCAGGAGATTAAGAGCCTTAGAAAGGAAGTAATCATGGGTGAAGGAGAGTTTATTACACACAGAGCGAGAATTCCAAAGAGCACAATTGAAAGAGACAGAAGGCATGCATGGAATATTGATAAGGTTAGAGGGGTTTCTGGGTGTAGCAGTTGGGAAGTTTGACTGGCTATAACATGGGGGGCCGGGGTTTGGAGAGATGTCTCCAGTGACTAGGAGAAGGAGGATAGAAAGAGTGAGCAGATGGTTAAGTGATTTGTGAGAGCGTCTTTTGTGTTGGATGGTGGGACTGAATGGATCTGCGCTGTTAAGCAATGTGAACAGAGCATGAGTGCTATACATAGGAGAGGAGAGGACAGAGGGGCCGATATGGATGGAGTTTAAAGAGTTTATGCAAGGGTGGTGAGTGAATGCAGCAGCCAGGATATAGATTATACAAATACATATGGTGTGTATTTGTTCTGTTTCAAGTGAATAGGGAGTAGGTTTAGATTGTCTTACCTGTCTCCTGCCCTGTCTTTCTGCCATGTTATAACTGCGTCATACTTAGAAAAAAATATACTTTGAAAAAAAAAAATACACGAATAATAGTGCACGAATGCATCCCCAAGTTATGTCCACATTTATAGAAGGCTAGCTCTTAGTTCTCACTTTTTTTTTCTTTTTCTTTTTTTGGAAAAGGGTGTTTCTCCCCCTCTTGTTACCAATCAATCTAACTCAATTGAGACAGCAGGACACAATAAATGTAGTGATCAGATAAACAAATGTCCAGGTCTGCATGGATCATAAACCCCTTTGAAAAAGTTATGTGATCTCTCTACATAGGGACAAGCAAAAGTGAGTTAAATATCTATAAACACAAACAAATGCATAATAAGAAGACTAACATATATAGCTATATGCAGGATTCAATGCCGAAGATAGAATGAATCAGATACCATCCAAGCCGCTTGCTGTCAGCGAATGGAGCAATAGACATGCAGGATAGTTCAGTTCAGGGAATGAATCATATGTTTACCATCCAAGCCGCTTGCTGTCAGGGAATGGAGCAATAGACATGCAAGATAGTTCAGTTCAGGGAATGAATGATATGTTTACCATCCAAGCCGCTTGCTGTCAGGGAATGGAGCAATAGACATGCAGGATAGTTCAGTTCAGGGAATGAATGATATGTTTACCATCCAAGCCGCTTGCTGTCAGGGAATGGAGCAATAGACATGCAGGATAGTTCAGTTCAGGGAATGAATGATATGTTTACCATCCAAGCCGCTTGCTGTCAGGGAATGGAGCAATAGACATGCAGGATAGTTCAGTTCAGGGAATGAATGATATGTTTACCATCCAAGCCGCTTGCTGTCAGGGAATGGAGCAATAGACATGCAGGATAGTTCAGTTCAGGGAATGAATGATATGTTTACCATCCAAGCCGCTTGCTGTCAGGGAATGGAGCAATAGACATGCAGGATAGTTCAGTTCAGGGAATGAATGATATGTTTACCATCCAAGCCACTTGCTGTCAGGGAATGGAGCAATAGACATGCAGGATAGTTCAGTTCAGGGAATGAATGATATGTTTACCATCCAAGCCGCTTGCTGTCAGGGAATGGAGCAATAGACATGCAGGATAGTTCAGTTCAGGGAATGAATGATATGTTTACCTGTATTGAAGAGAAGAGAGATGCTTGTTATATTCTGCCATGTTATAACTGCGTCATACTTAGAAAAAAATATACTTTGAAAAAAAAATACGAATACGAATAGTAGTGCACTAATGCACCCCTCTTATCTATCTATCTAGCTATGCGATATCGATCTATCTATCCGATATCTTTCTATATCTATCTATTTATTTATCTATCTGATATCTGTCTATATATCTAATAAAAAAAGAGGGAAAACAGCACAGCTGTGCTGTTTCCCCTCTTTTCATTATCCTAAGGAGCATTCTGTCACTGTTGGCTGGGGATGCATGCACATTGTAAAGGTATTTTGTCTGGTGCTGTTCCAAATTTTTTTCACTATCTATATTATCTATCTGATATCTATCTATCCAATATCTATCTATCCGATTTCTATCTATCCGATATCTATCTATACCTATCTATCTACAGTACAAACCAAAAGTTTGGACACACCTTCTCATTTAAAGATTTTTCTGTATTTTCATGACTGTGAAAATTGTACATTCACACTGAAGGCATCAAAACTATGAATTAACACATGTGGAATTATATACTTAACAAAAAAGTGTGATACAACTGAAATTATGTCTTCTATTCTAGGTTCTTCAAAGTAGCCACCTTTTGCTTTGATGACTGCTTTGCACACTCTTGGCATTCTCTTGATGAGCTTCAAGAGGTAGTCACCGGGAATGGTTTTCACTTCACAGGTGTGCCCTGTGAGGTTTAGTAAGTGGGATTTCTTGCCTTATAAATGGGGTTGGAACCATCAGTTGTGTTGTGCAGAAGTCTGGTGGATACACAGCTGATAGTCCTGAATAGACTATTAGCATTCGTATTATGGCAAGAAAAAAGCAGCCAAGTAAAGAAAAACGAGTGGCCATCATTACTTTAAGAAATGAAGGTCAGTCAGTCTGAAAAATTGGGAAAACTTTGAAAGTGTCCCCAAGTGCAGTGGCAAAAACCATCAAGCGCTAAAAGAAACTGGCTCACATGAGGACCGCCCCAAGAAAGGAAGACCAAGAGTCACCTCTGCTTCTGAGGATAAGTTTATCCGAGTCACCAGCCTCAGAAATCACAGGTTAACAGCAGCTCAGATTAGAGACCAGGTCAATGCCACACAGAGTTCTAGCAGCAGACACATCTCTACAACAACTGTTAAGAGGAGACTTTATGCAGCAAGCCTTCATGGTAAAATAGCTGCTAGGAAACCACTGCTAAGGAAAGGCAACAAGCAGAAGAGACTTGTTTGGACTAAAGAACACAAGGTATGGACATTAGACCAGTGGAAATCTGTGCTTTGGTCTGATGAGTCCAAATTTGAGATTTTTTACTCCAACCACCTTGTCTTTGTGAGATGCAGAAAAGGTGAACAAATGGACTCTATATGCCTGGCTCCCACCGTGAAGCATGGAGGAGGAGGTGTGATGATGTGGGGGTGCTTTGCTGGTGACACTGTTGGGGATTTATTCAAAATTGAAGGCATACTGAACCAGCATGGCTAACACAGCATCTTGCAGCGGCATGCTATTCCATCCGGTTTGTGTTTAGTTGGACCATCATTTATTTTTCAACAGGACAATGACCCCAAACACACCTCCAGGCTGGGTAAGGGCTGGGTAAGGATGACCTGGCCTCCACAGTCACCAAACCTGAACCCAATCGAGATGGTTTGGGGTGAGCTGGACCGCAGAGTGAGGGCAAAAGGGCCAACAAGTGCTAAGCATCTCTGGAACTCCTTCAAGATTGTTGGAAGACCATTCCCAGTGACTACCTCTTGAAGCTCATCAAGAGAATGCCAAGAGTGTGCAAAGCAGTAATCAAAGCAAAAGGTGGCTACTTTGAAGAACCTAGAATATAAGACATCATTTCAGTTGATTCACACTTTTTTGTTAAGTATATAATTCCACATGTGTTAATTCATAGTTTTGATGAATCCATCCATCCAATATCTATCTACTTATCTATCTATCTATCTATCTATCTATCTATCCCATATCTATCTATCTATCTATCTATCTATCTATCTATCTATCTATTGACTTTAACATCAGTTTAGAGATAGATAAATATTTCCAGTTATTCCTAGATTTTTCCAGACATCTATATGATAAAAAAAGTTCATTAATTTTATGTAAATATACATAGGATGTAGCTACTTTCAAGTATGTGTGGGAATGTAAAGCATTTACTGTCCAGGAAGTTATTGGTGTATATGTCAGTAGAGGTCAGCAATTTGAAAACAAATTCACATAGGGTCAATACCACAGTTTTAATTTACAAATAAGAATACATAAAGATAATATTTTGTGCAAAACAAAGGCCTATTCATCATTATTTAGCTACAAGAAAAAAATCAGTTTTCTTTTCAGCATTCTGATCATGGTGGTGACTTGTATTTAAGATGTGTATTCATCTTTATTAATTGCATCCCATGTTGCTGAGACTTAATGACATATTCTTGTTAGCGAGAATGCCGGTATGGAACAAATACTCACTGCTTAGTAAAGTTGTCTTCCTAACTAGTGCTCTTGTTGACATTTTCTTTCATCGGGTATGAATCGTAACAATTGCTTCTGTTGAAAGGCATCAAAGGCCAACTTGTAGTTAACAAAGTCGTTTCGGAATTAGAGATAAGAGACTAATGGCCACTGAAAATGAAAGCGTAAAAATTACAAAGTGATATTTTTGGCAACACCTGGCATGTGGACATCTCATTAGTTGTGCGATCTTACATTCATTTCATTTTCTTTAAATGTGGAAATGGGCAACTGTGCTTCCCAAGCCTGCAATGTATTCATAGTTACTTCCTAAGGTACTGTAAGTATACATTTGATAGGAAATGTACTGGGATGTTTGGTGTAAATTATTTTAATTACACAGTCAGCCAAGACCACATGTTACAATAGGAAATATAACTAAAGAAGAACAAATAAAGAAGGATTGTATAGGCTGTGTTCTACATCGTTGTTGTTATTTACTTTTATTTATGTCTTGAGAACAGAAAGATGGACATAATAGCAGTGCCAGAGCAGTCAAATAATGGACTCAAATGGAGTCCATCAAATTTTTGTCACAGTGTCTGCCATCTTTTTGGAAAATGTAATGCTTCAATCTTCAGTATTTTTCACATCCAATGCAAATATGTCACGTTTTGTTGCACTTCCATTGGTTCTAAGATGTTAAGGGCTGATTTCTTTGCTGGGCTGCAAGAAGAAGAGTTTCCTGGCTGCCAGTTTGTAGAAGTAGTTGTCAGTGTCAGAGTGAGCTCACTCAGACCCCAACACTGACAGGGGGTGTACTTTGTGACAACTGACTATGGCATAGCAAAGTTAGTAGGGCGGAGCAAAGTCTATAAAAGTAGTGTTTCACATCAAAGTGTGTTTTTGCAGTGATTCTGACATGGTTTTCATGTAACACTTTGTACTTGTAAATTTAGAGGTAAGTGTAGGTCAATAGGATTTGGATTATTTATGAAAATTGCTAAATTTTTTAATTTTCTTCAAATGTCCAAATGTAAGTTTACCACACAAAATGATTAACCCCTTCACCCCCAAGGGTGGTTTGCACGTTAATGACCGGGCCAATTTTTACAATTCTGACCACTGTCCCTTTATGAGGTTAAAACTCTGGAATAGGGTTGAGCGAAACGGGTCGATCATTTTCAAAAGTCGCCGACTTTTGGCTAAGTCGGCGTCTCATGAAACCCGATCCGACCCCTGTGCTTGTCGGCCATGCGGTACGCGACTTTCGCGCCAAAGTCGCGTTTCAATGACGCGAAAAGCGCCATTTCTCAGCCAATGAAGGTGAACGCAGAGTGTGGGCAGCGTGATGACATAGATCCTGGTCCCCACCATCTTAGAGAAGGGCATTGCAGTGATTGGCTTGCTGTCTGCGGCGTCACAGGGGCTATAAAGGGGCGTTCCCGCCGACCGCCATCTTACTGCTGCTGATCTGAGCTTAGGGACAGGTTGCTGCCGCTTCGTCAGAAGCAGGGAGAGCGTTAGGCAGGGTCCACTAACCACCAAACCGCTTGTGCTGCAGCGATTTCCACTGTCCAACACCACCTTCGGTGTGCAGGGACTGTGGAAGCTATTTTTTTTTTTTTTTCCCCTCAGCGCTGTAGCTCATTGGGCTGCCCTAGAAGGCTCCGTGATAGCTGTATTGCTGTGTGTACGCCACTGTGGAAACCAACTGCTTTTTTCAAAGCACATATCCTCTTGTTCCTTCCTTTCTGCACAGCTATCTTTTCTGTTTTTCCACACTTTTTATTTAATTTGTGCATCAGTCCACTCCTATTGCTGCCTGCCATACCTGGCTTACATTACTGCAGGGAGATAGTAATTGTAGGACAGTTTTTTTTTTTTTTTTGTTTTTTTTTTTTGTGGGAGATTAAGATTGGCATTTCTGCTACAGTGCCATCCCTGTGTGTGCCATCTCTCACTGAGTGGGCCATAGAAAGCCTATTTATTTTTTCCGTGATTTGTGTTCTAAAATCTACCTCAACACAAAAACAGTACATCAATCAGTGGGAGAAAAATATTGGCCTCAGTCAGGGCTTGTGTGCCACTGCTGTGTGTGCTATCTCTCATTCAGTGGGCTATAGCAAGCCTATTTTTTTTTTTTTTTTTTAATATTATTTGGTTTCTAATTCTCCCTGAAAAAAAAAAAAAAAACCTAAAAAAACAGTGGGAGAATAATATTGCCCTTTCAGCTTGTGTGCCAGTCTTGACTCCTGGGTGTGCCACCTCTCTCCCTCTCATTCAGTGGGCCATAGAAAGCCTATTTATTTTTTTTTTTAAATATTATTGGGTTTCTAAAGTCTCCCTGAAAAAACAAAAAATACATAAAAAAACAGTGGGAGAGTAATATTGCCCTTTCAGCTTGTGTGCCAGTCTTGACTCCTGGGTGTGCCACCTCTCTCCCTTTCATTCAGTGGGCCATAGAAAGCCTATTTATTTTTTCCGTGATTTGTGTTCTAAAATCTACCTCAACACAAAAACACTACATCAATCAGTGGGAGAAAAATATTGGCCTCAGTCAGGGCTTGTGTGCCACTGCTGTGTGTGCTATCTCTCATTCAGTGGGCTATAGCAAGCCTATTTTTTTTTTTTTTTTTTTTTTTTAATATTATTTGGTTTCTAAAGTCTCCCTGAAAAAAAAAAAAAAACATAAAAAAACAGTGGGAGAGTAATATTGCCCTTTCAGCTTGTGTGCCAGTCTTGACTCCTGGGTGTGCCACCTCTCTCCCTTTCATTCAGTGGGCCATAGAAAGCCTATTTATTTTTTGGTTTTTTTAATATTATTTGGTTTCTAAAGTCTCCCTGAAAATAAAAAAAAAAAATACATAAAAAAACAGTGGGAGAGTAATATTGCCATTTCAGCTTGTGTGCCAGTCTTGACTCCTGGGTGTGCCACCTCTCTCCCTCTCATTCAGTGGGCCATAGAAAGCCTTGTTTTTTTGTTTTTTTTTTAATATTATTTGGTTTCTAAAGTCTCCCTGAAAATAAAAAAAAAAAACATAAAAAAACAGTGGGAGAGTAATATTGCCATTTCAGCTTGTGTGCCAGTCTTGACTCCTGGGTGTGCCACCTCTCTCTCTAATTGTGGGCCATAGAAAGCCTATTTATTTTTTGGTTTTTTTAATATTATTTGGTTTCTAAAGTCTCCCTGAAAATAAAAAAAAAAAATACATAAAAAAACAGTGGGAGAGTAATATTGCCCTTTCAGCTTGTGTGCCAGTCTTGACTCCTGGGTGTGCCACCTCTCTCCCTTTCATTCAGTGGGCCATAGAAAGCCTATTTATTTTTTGGTTTTTTTAATATTATTTGGTTTCTAAAGTCTCCCTGAAAATAAAAAAAAAAAATACATAAAAAAACAGTGGGAGAGTAATATTGCCATTTCAGCTTGTGTGCCAGTCTTGACTCCTGGGTGTGCCACCTCTCTCCCTCTCATTCAGTGGGCCATAGAAAGCCTTGTTTTTTTGTTTTTTTTTTAATATTATTTGGTTTCTAAAGTCTCCCTGAAAATAAAAAAAAAAAACATAAAAAAACAGTGGGAGAGTAATATTGCCATTTCAGCTTGTGTGCCAGTCTTGACTCCTGGGTGTGCCACCTCTCTCTCTAATTGTGGGCCATAGAAAGCCTATTTATTTTTTGGTTTTTTTAATATTATTTGGTTTCTAAAGTCTCCCTGAAAAAAAAAAAAAAAAATACATAAAAAAACAGTGGGAGAGTAATATTGCCCTTTCAGCTTGTGTGCCAGTCTTGACTCCTGGGTGTGCCACCTCTCTCCCTTTCATTCAGTGGGCCATAGAAAGCCTATTTATTTTTTGGTTTTTTTAATATTATTTGGTTTCTAAAGTCTCCCTGAAAATAAAAAAAAAAAATACATAAAAAAACAGTGGGAGAGTAATATTGCCATTTCAGCTTGTGTGCCAGTCTTGACTCCTGGGTGTGCCACCTCTGTCCCTCTCATTCAGTGGGCCATAGAAAGCCTTGTTTTTTTTTTTTTTTTTAAATATTATTTGGTTTCTAAAGTCTCCCTGAAAATAAAAAAAAAATACATAAAAAAACAGTGGGAGAGTAATATTGCCATTTCAGCTTGTGTGCCAGTCTTGACTCCTGGGTGTGCCACCTCTCTCTCTAATTGTGGGCCATAGAAAGCCTTTTTATTTTTTTCCTTCATTTGTGTTTTAAAATCAACCTCAACACAAAAACACTACATCAATCAGTGGGAGAAAAATATTGGCCTCAGTCAGGGCTTGTGTGCCACTCCTGTGCGTGCCATCTCTCATTCAGTGGGCCATAGAAAGCCTTGTTTTTTTGTTTTTTTTTTAAATATTATTTGGTTTCTAAAGTCTCACAGAGAAAAAAAAAAAAATAAATTAGGTGGGAGATTAATATTGACATTAGTGCTTGAGTGACAGTCCTGCGTGTGTGTCATCTCTGTGATTTGGTGTCACAGAAAACAGAGTGTGTAACATTGTGCCTGATTTTCCTTGTGGTCTCACCAACCTGTTAAGGGATATTGAAATCATACTGAAGTTATAGCTCACCGTGTAAGTTGTTTGACAGCAACAAATAAAGTTAGTTTGGTTACGATTTTTAAACAATGAGGAAGTCTGGTGCAAGAGGTCGTCGTGGGCGTTCATTGTCAGCTGGTAATGATGGTAGTGGTAGTGGAGCATCAGGTGGTCGTGGGGATAAAAATATTCCACCTAAGTCTGGAGCTGTGGAGCCAGTTTCGTCGTCAGGCTACACAAGGCCTCGAACGCTCTCTTTTCTGGGAGTAGGAAAACCGCTTTTAAAGGCTGAGCAGCAACAGCAAGTTTTGGCTTACATTGCAGACTCAGCCTCTAGCTCTTTTGCCTCCTCTTCCGAAACTGGTAAATGTAAAAGCAGCGCGTCGCTTGTGGATGTTCACGGTCAGGGACAAGTCGCTTCCTTGTCCTCCTCAGCAAAAACTACAACAAGAGAGAAGGATGCAGCAGGCGACACAACGGGTCACTCCATGGAGCTCTTTACACATACCGTCCCTGGCTTAGAAAGTGAAACATTTAACAGGCCATGCCCATTACAAGTAGATTCTGACATGGAGTGCACTGATGCACAGCCACAGCCAGAGTACTATGCTGCTCCTTTGACTCAGACCACCACATTGCCCTCTCAGGGTACAGATCCACAATCAGACCCTGATGAGACTATGTTGCCCCGCCACGAACGCTATACCACCGACCGACACAGTGACACAGACGAAGTTGCACACGAGCTCGAAGAGGAGGTAATAGATGACCCAGTTATTGACCCCGATTGGCAGCCATTGGGGGAACAGGGTGCAGGCGGCAGTAGTTCAGAAGCGGAGGTGGAGGAGGGGCCGCAGCAGGCATCAACATCGCAACAGGTTCCATCTGCCGGGCCCGTATCTGGCCCAAAACGCGTGTCAAAGCCAAAACCTGTTGGAGGACAGCGTGGCCATCCGGTTAAAGCTCAGTCTGCAATCCCTGAAAAGGGATCCGAGTCTAGGAAGAGTGCAGTCTGGCATTTTTTTAAACAACATCCAACTGATCAGCGCAAAGTCATCTGTCAAAAATGTTCAACTAGCTTAAGCAGAGGTCAGAATCTGAAAAGTCTAAATACTAGTTGCATGCATAGACACTTAACCACCATGCATTTTCAAGCCTGGACTAACTACCAAACGTCCCTTAAGGTTGTAGCACCCTCGGCCAATGAAGCTAGTCAGCAACGCAACATCCCTTCCGTCACTGTAAGGCCACCATTTTCCGCACCACCGGCAGTATCTGTGCAGGTTTCTTTGCCAGCCAAAAGCAGTCAGGGTCAGGGAATCACCAGTTTAGTAGGAGGAAATATTGCATCTAGGGCACCGGCGGAAACAATACCGTCTCCAACCGTCTCTCAGTCTGCCATGTACACCGGCACACCCGAAAGTTCCACGATCTCCTGCTCTCCAGTCCAGCTCACCCTACATGAGACTCTGGTTAGAAAAAGGAAGTACTTATCCTCGCATCCGCGTACACAGGGTTTTAACGCCCACATAGCTAGACTAATCTCGTTAGAGATGATGCCCTACCGTTTAGTTGAAAGCGAAGCTTTTAAAGCCCTGATGGAGTACGCTGAACCACGATACGAGCTACCTAGTCGACACTTTTTTTCCAGAAAAGCCATCCCAGCCCTGCACCAGCATGTTAAACAGCGCATCGTCCATGCACTTAGGCAATCTGTGAGTACAAAGGTGCACCTGACTACAGATGCATGGACCAGTAGGCATGGCCAGGGACGTTATGTGTCCATCACGGCACACTGGGTGAATGTGGTGGATGCAGGGTCCACAGGCGACATCAATTTAGGGACAGTTGTGCCTAGCCCACGGTCTAGGAAACAGTTGGCTGTAGGCGTTCGCACCCCCTCCTCCTCCTCCTCGTCCTCCTGCAGAAGCTACAGCTCTTCCACAGAACGCAGTCGGCCAACCACTCCATCGGCAGATGACACTGTTGCACACCAGTTGTCCCATTATGGGCCAGCTACTGCCAAGCGTCAGCAGGCTGTATTGGCTATGAAGTGTTTGGGCGACAACAGACACACCGCGGAAGTTCTGTCCGAGTTCTTGCAACAAGAAACGCAGTCGTGGCTGGGCACAGTAGATCTTGAGGCAGGCAAGGTAGTGAGTGATAACGGAAGGAATTTCATGGCTGCCATCTCCCTTTCCCAACTGAAACACATTCCTTGCCTGGCTCACACCTTAAACCTGGTGGTGCAGTGCTTATTGAAAACTTATCCTGGGTTCTCCGACCTGCTCCTCAAAGTGCGTGCACTTTGCTCACATATCCGACGTTCGCCTGTACACGCCAGCCGTATGCAGACCTATCAGCGGTCTTTGAACCTTCCCCAGCATCGCCTAATCATAGACGTTGCAACAAGGTGGAACTCAACACTGCACATGCTTCAGAGACTGTGCGAACAGAGGCGTGCTGTTATTTATTTGTGGGAGGATACACGGGCAGGCAGTAGGATGGCAGACATGGAGTTGTCAGGTGTGCAGTGGTCGAAGATACAAGACATGTGTCAAGTCCTTCAGTGTTTTGAGGAATGCACACGGCTGGTTAGTGCAGACAACGCCGTAATAAGCATGAGCATCCCCCTAATGCGTCTGCTGATGCAAAGTTTGACGCACATAAAGGAGCAGGCGTCTGCACCAGAGGAAGAGGGAAGCCTTGATGACAGTCAGCCATTGTCTGGTCAGGGCAGTGTACAGGACGAGGTAGCGGGCGAAGAGGAGGTGGAGGACGAGGAGGATGATGGGGATGAGTATATTTTTAATGCGGAAACTTTCACGGGGGCACAGGAAATTGGTTGCGTGTCACGGCCGGGTTCTGTTTTTTTGAGGGACACAAGTGACGTAGATTTGCCTGCAACTGCCCCTCAACCAATCACAACCGGAGATTTGACAACTGGAACTTTGGCCCACATGGCGGATTATGCCTTACGTATCCTAAAAAGGGACACACGCATTACGAAAATGATGAACGATGACGATTACTGGTTGGCCTGCCTCCTTGATCCACGCTATAAAGGCAAATTGCAAAATATTATGCCACATGAGAACTTGGAACTAATATTAGCAACCAAACAATCAACTCTTGTTGACCGTTTGCTTCAGGCATTCCCAGCACACAGCGCACGTGATCGTTCTCACACAAGCTCCAGGGGGCAGCAGACTAGGAGTGTTAGGGGTGCACACATCAGAAGTGGCGTTGGACAGAGGGGTTTTCTGACCAGGTTGTGGAGTGATTTTGCTATGACCGCAGACAGGACAGGTACTGCTGCATCAATTGAAAGTGACAGGAGACAACATTTGTCCAGTATGGTTACTAACTATTTTTCATCCCTTATCGATGTTCTCCCTCAACCGTCATTCCCATTTGATTACTGGGCCTCCAAATTAGACACCTGGCCAGAATTGGCAGAATATGCATTGCAGGAGCTTGCTTGCCCGGCAGCAAGTGTCCTATCAGAAAGAGTATTCAGTGCTGCAGGTTCAATATTAACCGAAAAAAGGACTCGTCTGGCTACCCAAAATGTTGACGATCTAACATTCATTAAAATGAACCACAACTGGATTTCGAAATCTTTTGCCCCACCTTGCCCGGCCGACACCTAGCTTTCCTATGAAAAGCTCTTGCCTGTGAATTACTTTTCTAATGTCTAATTTGCTGCAGCTGATTGTACAGCATACGACATGTTTACACCTCCCTAAATGGCAAAACTCCCCACACGGGGCCGTGGTATCGCGACTTGGCGCAAGCACCCGTGAGACTGCTGTTTGTCTGAAGAGGTGGGTGTGCTCGCTTTTGGTTGACGGCATTGCTACTGGGTCCCTCATAGTACAATGTAGTGTCTCTGGCGGTGGTGGTGCGCACCCAACGTCAGACACACCGTTGTAACATGAGGGGCCCTGGGGCGGTCCCGCCGGCCTCAAGAGAGTTCCCCCCTACCCCAGCTCAAAATGTGCTCTACCACGTGCAAAATTATGTCGCACAGCTCCACCAATCTTTAGTCTATTCGCTGACATCATTCAATGTCTGGCACTGACAATACAAATTTGTAGACATCTATGATGCAACTTAAAGTAGTCTGTGTCTGTGTCCTATATTGGCACCATTAAATAGTTACTGCCAAATTACAATGTCAGAAACTCAGTAGATGAGCCCACCCCTGTACCTAAGTATGCCACCTTTTTTTTTTGTTTTGGTTGTTTTGCGAGACATTAACATCTATTTATATTTTGGGAGTACTGGGACAGACACTCCTTGCACTACTCCTCCACTCACCACCAAGCTGCCTGTGTATCCATGTAACCGCTGTAAAACTGCCATGAGCCTATTGTTTGTTATTTTAGGCCTTTGATAGCCTGTCTGCGGTCCCTACTTTAAATACTCCTCCACTGACCACCAAGCTGCCTGCCCGTGTATCCATGTAACCGCTGTGAAACTGCCATGAGCCTATTGTTTGTTATGTTAGGCCTTTGATAGCCTGTCTGCGGTCCCTACTTTAAATACTCCTCCACTGACCAGACCACTGCTGCCCTTGTACCCCTGGAACCAATTATAAAGTGCCTACAGCCAGCCCATTTTCTTATGTTAGGCCTTTGAAGCCTGTCTGCGGTCCCTACTTTAAATACTCCTCCACTGACCAGACCACTGCTGCCCGTGTACCCCTGGAACCAATTATAAAGTGCCTACAGCCAGCCCATTTTCTTATGTTAGGCCTTTGAAGCCTGTCTGCGGTCCCTACTTTAAATACTCCTCCACTCACCACCACCAAGCTGCCTGCCCGTGTATCCATGTAACCGCTGTGAAACTGCCATGAGCCTATTGTTTGTTATTTTAGGCCTTTGATAGCCTGTCTGCGGTCCCTACTTTAAATACTCCTCCACTCACCACCAAGCTGCCTGCCCGTGTATCCATGTAACCGCTGTGAAACTGCCATGAGCCTATTGTTTGTTATGTTAGGCCTTTGATAGCCTGTCTGCGGTCCCTACTTTAAATACTCCTCCACTGACCAGACCACTGCTGCCCGTGTACCCCTGGAACCAATTATAAAGTGCCTACAGCCAGCCCATTTTCTTATGTTAGGCCTTTGAAGCCTGTCTGCGGTCCCTACTTTAAATACTCCTCCACTGACCAGACCACTGCTGCCCGTGTACCCCTGGAACCAATTATAAAGTGCCTACAGCCAGCCCATTTTCTTATGTTAGGCCTTTGAAGCCTGTCTGCGGTCCCTACTTTAAATACTCCTCCACTCACCACCACCAAGCTGCCTGCCCGTGTATCCATGTAACCGCTGTGAAACTGCCATCATGAGCCTATTGTTTGTTATGTTAGGCCTTTGATAGCCTGTCTGCGGTCCCTACTTTAAATACTCCTCCACTCACCACCAAGCTGCCTGCCCGTGTATCCATGTAACCGCTGTGAAACTGCCATCATGAGCCTATTGTTTGTTATGTTAGGCCTTTGATAGCCTGTCTGCGGTCCCTACTTTAAATACTCCTCCACTGACCAGACCACTGCTGCCCGTGTACCCCTGGAACCAATTATAAAGTGCCTACAGCCAGCCCATTTTCTTATGTTAGGCCTTTGAAGCCTGTCTGCGGTCCCTACTTTAAATACTCCTCCACTCACCACCACCAAGCTGCCTGCCCGTGTATCCATGTAACCGCTGTGAAACTGCCATGAGCCTATTGTTTGTTATTTTAGGCCTTTGATAGCCTGTGTGCGGTCCCTACTTTAAATACTCCTCCACTCACCACCAAGCTGCCTGCCCGTGTATCCATGTAACCGCTGTGAAACTGCCATGAGCCTATTGTTTGTTATTTTAGGCCTTTGATAGCCTGTGTGCGGTCCCTACTTTAAATACTCCTCCACTCACCACCAAGCTGCCTGCCCGTGTATCCATGTAACCGCTGTGAAACTGCCATGAGCCTATTGTTTGTTATGTTAGGCCTTTGATAGCCTGTCTGCGGTCCCTACTTTAAATACTCCTCCACTGACCAGACCACTGCTGCCCGTGTACCCCTGGAACCAATTATAAAGTGCCTACAGCCAGCCCATTTTCTTATGTTAGGCCTTTGAAGCCTGTCTGCGGTCCCTACTTTAAATACTCCTCCACTGACCAGACCACTGCTGCCCGTGTACCCCTGGAACCAATTATAAAGTGCCTACAGCCAGCCCATTTTCTTATGTTAGGCCTTTGAAGCCTGTCTGCGGTCCCTACTTTAAATACTCCTCCACTCACCACCACCAAGCTGCCTGCCCGTGTATCCATGTAACCGCTGTGAAACTGCCATGAGCCTATTGTTTGTTATTTTAGGCCTTTGATAGCCTGTCTGCGGTCCCTACTTTAAATACTCCTCCACTCACCACCAAGCTGCCTGCCCGTGTATCCATGTAACCGCTGTGAAACTGCCATCATGAGCCTATTGTTTGTTATGTTAGGCCTTTGATAGCCTGTCTGCGGTCCCTACTTTAAATACTCCTCCACTGACCAGACCACTGCTGCCCGTGTACCCCTGGAACCAATTATAAAGTGCCTACAGCCAGCCCATTTTCTTATGTTAGGCCTTTGATAGCCTGTCTGCGGTCCCTACTTTAAATACTCCTCCACTCACCACCAAGCTGCCTGCCCGTGTATCCATGTAACCGCTGTGAAACTGCCATCATGAGCCTATTGTTTGTTATGTTAGGCCTTTGATAGCCTGTCTGCGGTCCCTACTTTAAATACTCCTCCACTGACCAGACCACTGCTGCCCGTGTACCCCTGGAACCAATTATAAAGTGCCTACAGCCAGCCCATTTTCTTATGTTAGGCCTTTGAAGCCTGTCTGCGGTCCCTACTTTAAATACTCCTCCACTGACCAGACCACTGCTGCCCGTGTACCCCTGGAACCAATTATAAAGTGCCTACAGCCAGCCCATTTTCTTATGTTAGGCCTTTGAAGCCTGTCTGCGGTCCCTACTTTAAATACTCCTCCACTCACCACCACCAAGCTGCCTGCCCGTCTATCCATGTAACCGCTGTAAAACTGCAATGAGCCTATTGTTTGTTATTTTAGGCCTTTGATAGCCTGTCTGCGGCCCCTACTTGCAATACTCCTCCACTGACCACAATGCTGCCTGGAGTGCCTGCCTGTGTATCCATGTAACCGATGTAAAACTGCCATGACTGCCTACTGTTTGTTATTTTAGGCCTTTGATAGCCTGTCTGCAGCCCCTACTTGCAATACTCCTCCACTGACCACACCAATGCTGCCCGTGTACCCCTGGAACCTATTTAAAAGTTCATAGAGCCTAGTTATATATTTTATTTACTATTAATAAGGCCATGATGGACTACGCTGTACCACGCTACAAGCTAACCAGTCGACACTTCTTTTGCGAGAAAAGCCATCCCAACCCTCCACCAGCATGTAGAAGACCGCATTGTCCATGCACTCTGGCAATCTGTGAGTACAAAGGTGCACCTGACAACAGACGCATGGACCTGTAGGCATGGCCACGGAAGATTACGTGTCCATTACGGCGCAATGGGTTAATGTGGTGGATGCATGGTCCACAGGGGACAGCCTACTAAGTCTGTCTGCAGTCCCTAATTCAAATTGTGCTCCACTGTCTAAATCGGAACTTCCACCTTCTGGCTTTCGGCCTATAGTATCAGAAATTAAACTGCATTTGGCCTTCAACTTTGGTTAGGGCCTACTAACGGCTTCTGCCCCTCCCTGGTGTTGCCCTCAACTAAATAAAGCTGAGCTTCAACCTTCTGCTCCAAATTACCATTTTGAAAAATGCAATAGGCTTTTCAGGCCTACTAAAGGAGTCTGTCTGTGTGCCCCTCCCTGGTGTTGTCCTCAACTAAATAAAGCTGAGCTTCAACCTTCCGGCTCTCATTATGTGGTTTTAAAAAAAAAAAAGGTGGTTAGGGCCTACTAACGGCTTCTGCCCCTCCCTGGTGTTGTCCTCAACTAAATAAAGCTGAGCTTCAACCTTCCGGCTCTCATTATGTGGTTTTAAAAAAAAAAAAGGTGGTTAGGGCCTACTAACGGCTTCTGCCCCTCCCTGGTGTTGTCCTCAACTAAATAAAGCTGAGCTTCAACCTTCCGGCTCTCATTATGTGGTTTTAAAAAAAAAAAAGGTGGTTAGGGCCTACTAACGGCTTCTGCCCCTCCCTGGTGTTGTCCTCAACTAAATAAAGCTGAGCTTCAACCTTCCGGCTCTCATTATGTGGTTTTAAAAAAAAAAAAGGTGGTTAGGGCCTACTAACGGCTTCTGCCCCTCCCTGGTGTTGTCCTCAACTAAATAAAGCTGAGCTTCAACCTTCCGGCTCTCATTATGTGGTTTTAAAAAAAAAAATGGTGGTTAGGGCCTACTAACGGCTTCTGCCCCTCCCTGGTGTTGTCCTCAACTAAATAAAGCTGAGCTTCAACCTTCCGGCTCTCATTATGTGGTTTTAAAAAAAAAAAAGGTGGTTAGGGCCTACTAACGGCTTCTGCCCCTCCCTGGTGTTGTCCTCAACTAAATAAAGCTGAGCTTCAACCTTCCGGCTCTCATTATGTGGTTTTAAAAAAAAAAATGGTGGTTAGGGCCTACTAACGGCTTCTGCCCCTCCCTGGTGTTGTCCTCAACTAAATAAAGCTGAGCTTCAACCTTCCGGCTCTCATTATGTGGTTTTAAAAAAAAAAATGGTGGTTAGGGCCTACTAACGGCTTCTGCCCCTCCCTGGTGTTGTCCTCAACTAAATAAAGCTGAGCTTCAACCTTCCGGCTCTCATTATGTGGTTTTAAAAAAAAAAAAGGTGGTTAGGGCCTACTAACGGCTTCTGCCCCTCCCTGGTGTTGTCCTCAACTAAATAAAGCTGAGCTTCAACCTTCCGGCTCTCATTATGTGGTTTTAAAAAAAAAAAAGGTGGTTAGGGCCTACTAACGGCTTCTGCCCCTCCCTGGTGTTGTCCTCAACTGAATAAAGCTGAGCTTCAACCTTCCGGCTCTCATTATGTGGTTTTAAAAAAAAAAATGGTGGTTAGGGCCTACTAACGGCTTCTGCCCCTCCCTGGTGTTGTCCTCAACTAAATAAAGCTGAGCTTCAACCTTCCGGCTCTCATTATGTGGTTTTAAAAAAAAAAAAGGTGGTTAGGGCCTACTAACGGCTTCTGCCCCTCCCTGGTGTTGTCCTCAACTAAATAAAGCTGAGCTTCAACCTTCCGGCTCTCATTATGTGGTTTTAAAAAAAAAAAGTTGGTTAGGGCCTACTAACGGCTTCTGCCCCTCCCTGGTGTTGTCCTCAACTAAATAAAGCTGAGCTTCAACCTTCCGGCTCTCATTATGTGGTTTTAAAAAAAAAAAATGGTGGTTAGGGCCTACTAACGGCTTCTGCCCCTCCCTGGTGTTGTCCTCAACTAAATAAAGCTGAGCTTCAACCTTCCGGCTCTCATTAAGTGGTTTTAAAAAAAAAATGGTGGTTAGGGCCTACTAACGGCTTCTGCCCCTCCCTGGTGTTGCCCTCAACTAAATAAAGCTGAGCTTCAACCTTCTGCTCCAAATTACCATTTTAAAAAATGCAATAGGCTTTTCCGGCCTACTAAAGGTGTCTGCCCCTCCCTGGTGTTGTCCTCAACTGAACAAAGCTGAGCTTCCACATTCTGGCTTTCGCCCTATACTATCAGATATTAAACTGCATTTGGCCTACTAGTGTGGTTAGGCCCTTGAAACAGTGTCTGCTGCTCTTGGGTTTGCTACTCCACTGAACAAAGCAATGCCGCCTGTTTAGTCCTGTTACCAATTTTGAACTGCATGTAGCCTACTTTATTCTTTGGCCCTATATCTGTTTCCTCCTCATCCTGCCCATTGCCCAGCCACTGCTAAATGAGTCTGCTGGTACATTGACCGAGACCACTACATTCCCCTTGTACTCTACACAGCCAGAATCTGTCCCTGCTGAAAGTAAGGTTCCCCTTCCCGCATGTTATACCACCTTACACAGGGACAAAGAGGAAGGTGCAGATGAAAGTGCAGGTTCCTTCATCAGGTGGGGGGGCATACTCGTTGGCGACGTCACTGGCACAGGGCCCCTCAGAGTACGCAAAAGTGTCGCTGCTGGTGGGAGGCGCCCCCGCCATGCAAACACACCGCCGTACTTTGAGGGGCCCTGTGCCAGTGGCAATGCGAACGAGTGGGCCCCCCCCCTGCTTGCTCAGGATCACAGCACTTGCAACTTTTAAATAATTACCTTTCCCTGCAACACCGCCGTGACGTAGTCCGCATTTCCTGGGCCCACGAAAAACTTGAGCCGGCCCTACTCCCCCCACAACTTTTGCCAAATGACCCCCAATTCCCTATGCCCAACTATTATTATAAAGTTAATTAAGATTGACAAGCTTCAGAAACAAGAATGGATGTTTTTGGCATTAAAATGGGCACTGTAGGTGTTTTCCTGGCCTCCACTCACTGCCGACTATGCTTCCCCATTGACTTGCATTGGGTTTCGTGTTTCGGTCGATCCCCGACTTTTAGCGATAATCGGCCGACTGCACTCGACTCGACTCTGGACAAAATCGGGTTTCCCAAAACCCTACTCGATCTTAAAAAAATGAAAGTCGCTCAACCCTACTCTGGAACGCTTCAACGGATCTTGGCGATTCTGACATTGTTTTCTCGTGACCTATTGTACTTTATGATAGTGGTAAAATTTCTTTGATATTACCTGCACTTATTTGCAAAAAAAATGGAAATTTGGCAAAAAATTTTGAAAATTTTGCAATTTTCCAACTTTGAATTTTTATGCCCTTAAATCACAGAGATATGTCACACAAAATTCTTAATAAGTAACATTTCCCACATGTCTACTTTACATCAGCACAATTTTGGAACCAAAATTTTTTTTTGTTAGGGAGTTATAAGGGTTAAAAGTTGACCAGCAATTTCTCATTTTTACAACACCTTTTTTTTTAGGGACCACATCTCATTTGAAGTCATTTTGAGGGGTCTATATGATAGAAAATACCCAAGTGTGACACCATTCTAAAAACTGCACCCCTCAAGGTGCTCAAAACCATACTCAAGAAGTTTATTAACCCTTCTGGTGCTTCACAGGAATTTTTGGAATGTTTAAATAAAAATGAACATTTAACTTTTTTTCACAAAAAATTTACTTCAGCTCCAATTTGTTTTATTTTACCAAGGGTAACAGGAGAAAATGGACCACAAAAGTTGTTGTACAATTTGTCCTGAGTACGCCGATACCCCATATGTGGGGGTAAACCACTGTTTGGGCGCATGACAGAGCTCGGAAGCGAAGGAGCGCCATTTGACTTTTCAAAGCAAAATTGACTGGAATTGAGATGGGACGCCATGTTGCGTTTGGGGAGCCCCTGATGTGCCTAAACATTGAAACCCCCCACAAGTGACACCATTTTGGAAAGTAGACCCCCTAAGGAACTTATCTAGAGGTGTGGTGAGCACTTTGACCAACCAAGTGCTTCACAGAAGTTTATAATGCAGAACCGTAAAAATAAAAAATCATATTTTTTCACAAAAATTATTTTTCGCCCCCAATTTTTTATTTTCCCAAGGGTAAGAGAAGAAATTGGACCCCAAAAGTTGTTGTACAATTTGTCCTGAGTACGCTGATACCCCATATGTGGGGATAAACCACTGTTTGGGCGCATGGGAGACCTCGGAAGGGAAGGAGCGCCGTTTGACTTTTCAATGCAAAATTGACAGGAATTGAGATGGGACGTCATGTTGCGTTTGGAGAGCCCCTGATGTGCGTAAACATTGAAACCCCCCACAAGTGACACCATTTTGGAAAGTAGACCCACTAAGGAACTTATCTAGAGGTGTGGTAAGCACTTTGACCCACCAAGTGCTTCACAGAAGTTTATAATGCAGAACCGTAAAAATAAAAAATCATATTTTTTCACCAAAAATTATCTTTTCACCCCCAATTTTATATTTTCCCAAGGGTAAGAGAAGAAATTGGACCCCAAAAGTTGTTGTACAATTTGTCCTGAGTACGCTGATACCCCATATGTGGGGGTAAACCACTGTTTGGGCGCATGGGAGAGCTCGGAAGGGAAGTAGCACCGTTTGACTTTTCAATGCAAAATTGACAGGAATTGAGATGGGACGCCATGTTGCGTTTGGAGAGCCACTGATGTGTCTAAACATTGAAACCCCCCCACAAGTGACACCATTTTGGAAAGTAGACCCCCTAAGGAACTTATCTAGATGTGTTTTGAGCGCTTTGACCCACCAAGGGCTTCACAGAAGTTAATAATGCAGAGCCATAAAAATAAAACAAATATTTTTTCCCACAAAAATTATTTTTTTAGCCCCCAGTGTTGTATTTTCCCGAGGGTAGCAGGAGAAATTGGACCCCAAAATTTGTTGTCCAATTTGTCCTGAGTGCGCTGACACCCCATATGTGGGGGGGAACCACCGTTTGGACGCATGGAAGGGCTCGGAAGTGAAGGAGCGCCATTTGGAATGCAGACTTAGATGGAATGGTCTGCAGGCGTCACATTGCGTTTGCAGAGCCCCTAATGTACCTAAACAGTAGAAACCCCCCACAAGTGACACCATATTGGAAAGTAGACCCCCTAAGGAACTTATCTAGATGTGTGGTGAGTGCTTTGACCCACCAAGGGCTTCACAGAAGTTTATAATGCAGAGCCGTAAAAATAAAACAAAAATTTTTTCCCACAAAAATTATTTTTCAGCCCCCAGTTTTGTATTTTCCCGAGGGTAACAGGAGAAATTGGACCCCAAAAGTTGTTGTCCAATTTGTCCTGAGTGCGCTGATACCCCATATGTGGGGGGAACCACCGTTTGGATGCATGGAAGGGCTCGGAATTGAAGGAGCGCCATTTGGAATGCAGACTTAGATGGAATGGTCTGCAGGCGTCACATTGCGTTTGCAGAGCCCCTAATGTACCTAAACAATAGGAACCCCCACAAGTGACACCATGTTGGAAAGTAGACCCCCTAAGGAACTTATCTAGATGTGTGGTGAGTGCTTTTACCCACCAAGGGCTTCACAGAAGTTTATAATGCAGAGCCGTAAAAATAAAACAAAAATTTTTTCCCACAAAAATTATTTTTCATCCCCCAGTTTTGTATTTTCCCGAGGGTAACAGGAGAAATTGGACCCCAAGAGTTGTTGTCCAATTTGTCCTGAGTGCGCTGATACCCCATATGTGGGGGGAACCACCGTTTGGACGCATGGAAGGGCTCGGAATTGAAGGAGCGCCATTTGGAATGCAGACTTAGATGGAATGGTCTGCAGGCGTCACATTGCGTTTGCAGAGCCCCTAATGTACCTAAACAGTAGAAGCCCCGCACAAATGACCCCATTTTGGAAACTAGACCCCCCAAGGAACTTATCTAGATGTGTTGTAAGAACTTTGAACCCCCAAGTGTTTCACTACAGTTTATAACGCAGAGCCGTGAAAATAAAAAAATCCTTTTTTTTCCCACAAAAATTATTTTTTAGCCCCCAGTTTTGTATTTTCCCAGGGGTAACAGGAGAAATTGGACCCCAAAGATTGTTGCCCTATTTGTCCTGAGTACGCTGATACCCCATATGTTGGGGTAAACCCCTGTTTGGGCACACGGGGAGCTCGGAAGGGAAGGAGCACTGTTTTACTTTTTCAACGCAGAATTGGCTGGAATTGAGATCGGACACCATGTCGCGTTTGGAGAGCCCCTGATGTGCCGAAACAGTGGAAACCCCCCAATTATAACTGAAACCCTAATCCAAACACACCCCTAACCCTAATCCCAACAGTAACCCTAACCACACCTCTAACCCTGACACACCCCTAACCCTAATCCCAACCCTATTCCCAACCGTAAATGTAATCTAAACCCTAACCGTAACTTTAGCCCCAACCCTAACCCTAACTTTAGCCCCAACCCTAACTGTAGCCTTAACCATAGCCCCAACCCTAGCCCTAACCCTAACCCTAATGGGAAAATGGAAATAAATACATTTTTTTATTTCTCCCTAACTAAGGGGGTGATGAAGGGGGGTTTGATTTACTTTTATAGCGGGTTTTTTAGCTGATTTTTATGATTGGCAGCCATCACACACTGAAAGACGCTTTTTATTGCAAAAAATATTTTTTGCGTTACCACATTTTGAGAGCTATAAATTTTCCATATTTTGGTCCACAGAGTCATGTGAGGTCTTGTTTTTTGTGGGACGAGTTGACGTTTTTATTGGTAACTTTTTGGGCACGTCACATTTTTTGATCGCTTTTTATTCCGATTTTTGTGAGGCAGAATGACCAAAAACCAGCTATTCATGAATTTCTTTTGGGAGAGGCGTTTATACTGATCCGCGTTTGGTAAAATTGATAAAGCAGTTTTATTCTTCGGGTCAGTACGATTACAGCGATACCTCATTTATATTTTTTTTATGTTTTGGCGCTTTTATACGATAAAAACTATTTTATGGAAAAAATAATTATTTTTGCATCGCTTTATTCTCAGGACTATAACTTTTTTATTTTTTTGCTGATCATGCTGTATGGCAGCTCGTTATTTGCGGGACAAGATGACGCTTTCAGCAGTACCATGGTTATTTATATCTGTCGTTTTGATCGCGTGTTATTCCACTTTTTGTTCGGCGGTATGATAATAAAGCGTTGTTTTTTGCCTCGTTTTTTTTTTTTTTTCTTACGGTGTTTACTGAAGGGGTTAACTAGTGGGCCAGTTTTATAGGTCGGGTTGTTACGGACGCGGCGATACTAAATATGTGTACTTTTATTGTTTTTTTTTTTATTTAGATAAAGAAATATATTTATGGGAATAATATATATATTTTTTTTTCATTATTTTGGAATATTTTTTTTTTTTTTTTTTTTTACACATTTGGAAATTTTTTTTTTTACTTTTTTACTTTGCCCCAGGGGGGGACAATACAGATCGGTGATCTGCCAGTTTGCATAGCACTCTGACAGATCACCGATCTGAGAGAAGTGCAGGCTGCTTCACAGTGCCTGCTCTGAGCAGGCTTCTGTGAAGCCACCTCCCTCCCTGCAGGACCCGGATCCGCGGCCATCTTGGATCCGGGTCTGGAGCAGGCAGGGAGGGAGGTAAGACCCTCGCAGCAACGCGATCACATCGCGTTGCTGCGGGGGGCTCAGGGAAGCACGCAGGGAGCCCCCTCCCTGCGCGATGCTTCCCTGCACCGCCGGCACATCGCGATCATGTTTGATCGCGGTGTGCCGGGGGTTAATGTGCCGGGGGCGGTCCGTGACCGCTCCTGGCACATAGTGCCGGATGTCAGTTGCGATAGGCAGCTGACACCCGGCCGCGATCGGCCGCGCTCCCCCCGTGAGCGCCGCCGATCGCGCTGGAAGTACTATTCCGTCCTTGGGAATTAGGGCCCACCCCATATGGACGGAATAGTACGTCCAATGGCAGAAAGGGGTTAATCAATAACATTTCTCATATATTTGTTTTCTTCAAATGTCCTTTTATTTTTGTAGGACATTGGAATGGTTAATAGTTTATCAGCAAGTTTTCATTTTTTCAGCAAAATTTACAAAATCAATTTTTAACAGACCTGTTCAGTTTTGAAGTCACTTTGAAGGGCATACATGGCAGAAAACCTCAAAAAGTGACACTATTTTAAAAATTGCATTCAAAACCACATTCACGAAGCTTCTTAATGTTTCAGGTGCATCACAGATATTATATTATGTGTAATTTTAAAAAATGAAAATGGCAATAACCCATACTGTATGTGGCTGAAATACACTATTGGACACACAGAATGGCACAAAAAGGAATATGCGCTATCTGGCTTTTGTAGCACAAGTTTTGCTGGAATAAATTTGAAACACAGGTGCTTCACAAATGTTTATAACATTGGGACTAAAAAAAGGAAAAATTTGTTTTTTCTCACTAAAATTTAGCTTTTGCTCCAAACTTTCATTGTCACAAATAACGGAAGAAAATGAACAGCAAAATTTACTCAATTTCTACTCAATGTGTCAATAATAGTGATGATCAAATAGTGAAATATACGGATTCGGGAAAATCGACACAAATATTTTCTAATATCCATGTATTCATACCGAATAATGAATCCAATGCAAGTCAATAGGAAAACCGAATATTTTACTGCAGGACCCAACAAACAGGTCTGGGGGCATGGGAAAAAAGCTGAAATTGATGGGAAAGAGCTAAAGCTAAATAGGAACAGCATCGAGAAGATGCCTGCGTGCCTTTCTGACTCACATATGGTATCTGGAAATAATGTTGTCAGACTATTGCACTAGTTATACAGATTTTTTAAAAGACCTGCCAAACCATTTTTTTAAAGAGAAAAATGCTAAGAAACATTTTTTCCTTCACGATAACATGTATATAATAATAATAATAATAATTATAATTTTATTATTTTATTTATACAGCGCCAACATATTCCGCAGCGCTTATTATACAAATTATAGAGGGGACTTGTACAGACAATAGACATTACAGCGTAACAAAAACACAGTTCAAAATAGATACCAAGAGGAGCGAGGGCCCTGCTCGCAAGCTCACAATCTATAGGAAAAAGGGAGACACAAGAGGTGGATGGTAGCAATTGCTTTCATTGTTCGGACCAGCCATAGTGTATGAAGGGATTGGGAGATAATTTCCTGTCGAATGTGGTCAATTTTTTCTTTGAAGTAATTGGCGAGATCTGTGGTTGGGGCCTGCACTCTTGGGTTGAGTAGGGACTGGAAAGTGTCAAAGAGACATTTAGGGTTATTGGACAGTGAGGTGATGAGGGTGTTAAAATAGGTTTGTTTGGAGAGGTGAAGGGCAGAGTTGTATGTTTTAAGCATGAACTTATAATGGATGAAATCTTTGGGTAGATTAGATTTTCTCCACAGACGTTCGGTGCACCTGGAGTTGCAGGAAATGTGTTTGCAGCGTGTGCCACGGTTGTCGCCATCTGTGCCGAGTTGTCCTATGTATAGGGGGTGCAATTTCATCCAGGGCACTTTGCAGGGTTTCATTGTAATGCTTCAGAGCAGAATCAGGACATGAGATGGAGGAGATAGGGGCCAATGATGACTGCAAGTTCTTCATACATTTCTGGGTGTTAATGGCCTGTATGTTTCTATAAGTGTGGAAAGTGGGGGTGACCTGAGCGGGATGGCAGTTCTTGATAGAGAAAGAAAGGAGGTTGTGGTCAGAGAGCGGTAGAGGGGAGTTTGTGAAATCATCCACTGAGCAAAGTCAGGAGAAGACCAAGTCGAGGGAGTTTCCGTCTTCATGCATTGGAGAGTTAGTATGCTGTGAGAGGCCGAAAGAGGAGGTTAGAGATAAAAGGTAAGAAGCAGATGGGGAGAGGGGAAAAGCAATGGGGATGTTGAAATCACCCATGATGAGTGTGGGGATGTCACAGAAAAGAAAGTGAGGAAGCCAGGTGGCAAAGTGATCCAGGAACTGATGAGAGGGTCCGGAAGGACGATACACCACCACCACTCGCATGGAGAAGGGGATGTAGAGTCTGACAGCATGGACTTCAAAGGAACGGTAGATAAGTGAGGGTACTTGGGGGATAACTTGGAAGGTACATTTGGGTGATAGGAGCAGACCAACTCCTCCACCTGCTCTGTTTATTTGATCTTGGGGTATGCGAAAAGTGTAGTCCACCATATGAAAGAGCAGCAGCAGCGGTGGTGTCTGACTGCTGGATCCAAGTTTCAGTAAGAGCCAAGAGGTTAAGAGAATCAGAAAGGAAGAAGTCGTGGATGAAAGGGAGTTTATTACACACAGAAAGAGAATTCCAAAGGGCACAATTGAAAGAGGCCGAAGGTATGCATGGAATATTAATAAGGTTAGAGGGGTTTCTGAGTGTAGCAGTTGGGAGGTTTGACTGGCTATAACATGGGGGGCCGGGCTTGGGAGAGATGTCTTCAGCAACTAGGAGAAGGAGGATAGAAAGAGTAAGCAGATGGTTGTGATTTGTGAGAGCGTCTCTTGTGTTAAGCAATGTGAACAGAGCGTGAGTGCTATACATAAGAGAGGCAAGGACAGAGGGGCCAATATGGATGGGGTGTAAAGAGTTAATGCAAGGGCGGTGAATGTGAGTGAATGCGGCAGCCAGGATAAATATTATACAAATACATATGGTGAATATTTGTTCTGTTTCAAATGAACAGGGATTAGATTTAGATTGTCTTACCTGTCTCCTGTCCTGTCTAACTGCCACGTTTTAACTGCCAGTACTTAGAAAACTGTACTTCGAATAATAGTGCACAAATGCACCCCTGCATGAATGCTTCCTCAAAGTATGTCTACATTTAAAGAAGGCTAGCTCTTAGATCTCACTTTTTTTTCCCCCTCTCTCTCCTTAGCAATCAATCTAACTTAGTTGAGACAGCAGGACACAATAAATGTAGTGAACAGATAAACAAATGTCCAGGCCTACATGGATCATAAACCCCTTTGAAAACAGTTATGTGATCTCTCTGCATAAGGACAAGCAGAAGTGAGGTCAATATCTATATACAAAAACAAATGCTTAATAAGATGGCTAACAAATCTAGATACATGCAGGTTGCTTGCTGACAATGAATAGAAGAAAAAGACAGCAAGATTCAGTTCAGAGCTGGAATGATTTGATTACCTATGCCCTTGGTGTTCTTCTGCTCTTCTTTCTTGATTGAAGAGTTTTCCTGTGGTGAGCCCAAGATTTGTCTTCTCCTCTTGGCTCGACTTCTTCTAACTAGGACCTCCTGATGACATTCCTGTTCTTCTTTCTGGCCTTGGTGATCAATCTTCTGGGAGATGATCTCCAGCTCTGAGCCATATATAATGCTAAATAAAAATAAATAAATAAAAATGATACCTCCCCTTTAGCATATGTTCACACGGAGCATTTCAGCTTTAGTTTTTCCCTCCCTCATGCCAAATAGCAAGATAGTGGAATACATATTCCCCATCCCTTTACAATGCCATTTCAAACATGTAAATTTGAATTTTTGGCTTTGCTCTCTACCTCCACTATGTCCACCACCATGTCATTATGCAGCCCTTACTGACAATTAGCAGAGTGCCAGCAGGTCCCGTGAAACCTGAGTTTGGTAAGGGCCGTCAGGTGGCCCTGTAACATACGTACATTTGGGAGAGCTCTCACTCCTACATTTGGGAGGTCCTGCCCTCATGACAAATAGTTAGCAAGATTGTGGAAAGCATATTCCCCATCTCTTTACAATGCCCATTTCAAGCATGCCCATTTGAATATTTGGCTTTGCCCGCCACCACCATGTCCACTGCCATGTCATTATGCGGCCCTTGCTGACAGCAGGTGCTGTGAAACCTGAGTTTTGTAAGCTCCACAGTTCATTTTTGCCATTGGATTCCAATGGAACAACTGTCATAGCGGGTGAAGCCGCTGTAAGGTGAATATAATACAGTAGTTGTGGTAGCTGTATGATCAATATCAGTAAATTGTATTCTACCAGACATCAAAAGCATTAGAATTAAATTTGGAATACTGTGTATGCAAGCGAGGGTTTGTATTGTGGTCAGTCTGTCAGGCCTGAAACCCATGTCAGGAACATATACAAGCCTCAATTTACTTGGAAGCAGCCTCCTCAAGTGAAAGAGGCAGGAGTGTCATTGACCAAACTGCACAAGCCTACGCACTTCTTCTGGAAACTACCCAACCAGGCAGAATGTATCTTTTGCATGGTTTTGAACAACAATGGAGTAATTACAGGATGTGTTCCAGAGAGTGTCAAGGTCTGTGGAGTGCATTACTCGGGTGACAGGCAGTACTACAGAGCTCAGGTAAAAACCTTAGCATGGCAATCACCATGTTTTAATATGTTAAGTCTGCGGCCTGAATAGGTCTGTGATGTGTTTCAACCCAGTCTCTTAGACGTGCTTAAAATATACAGAACCTGGTCAATACCCCACCACCATTTTTTGTAAGGACTCAAATTTAGAAAATGTAAGGGAAGCAACAGTTTAATAAAGAGACACAAGTCTCATTTAGGAGCCTGGTTTTGTCCAGCACCAGACAATGTAAATTGCTAATGAATATGTATTCCCTATCTAACTAACAATTTGTGAACAGACATACTGTTTATATGCTGACAATGTACAACAGAACGCTGAACTGGGACAATGAACCGGACATGGTTGCTGACTGTTGCGTCTGTGCAACTGCAGGTTGTGGACAGGAGGCCTCAGCGCCTCCTTCCTGGACAGCAGAGTGGGAATGACATAACACAGGGGAAGAGCCAGTGGTTTCACCATTTGTTGCATATTTTGTACCCAGGCATTTTGCTCACCTCTTGGGGTGCTGCGTATATGATCACTATATGGTGTATGCTAACAGAGGTATTATGTCGAATTTCCCTTCATAAAGGGATGTGTGGGTAAGATTTTCGAACTAGCAGCATATACAGTATGTAGAGCATGTTTCATAACTCATATTATTCTGTGTAAAGCTGAAACCTGAAGAATTGTGTGGAGCATATTAATGTATTTATGTTCCAAAATGTCCAGACAAAAGCAACAAAATCAGGCTACCAGATACATGCTTAAAGAGACCGTGAGAAGGGCAAAACAATAAAAAATATATAATAATAGAATATATAGAGATTGAGAGTAGAAATTTGACCATTGCACAATGTACAAAGGTTTCCAAAAATTACCCAAGGGGTCTGTATCATACATGCTGAAAGAAACCATGATAAGGAACCTCACAAAACATTTAGCAGTTATTAGAATAGGTAGAGATAAGGAGTACAAGTTTTACCATTGCACAATGTGCAAAGTTTTCCAAAAATTACCCAAGGTGACTGTATCATACACGCTGAAATATGCCGTGATGGGGACATCACAATACACTTTGGAGTTATTACAAGAGGTAGCGATTGCGAGTGGAAATGTGACCATTGCACAATGTACAAAGGTTTCCAAAAATTACCCCAAGTAGTCTGTATCATACACACTGAAAGACGCCATGATGGGGACCTCCCAATACATTTAGCAGTTATAACAAGGGGTAGACATAGAGAGTACAAGTTTCACAATTGTAGAATGTGCAAACGTTTAAAAAAATTAGCCAAGGTGTTTCTCTTAGACCAGCTGAAGGACGCAGTGATGGGGACATCACAACACACTTTGCATTTATTACAAGTGGTAGAGATAGAGAGTATAAGTTTCACCATTGCACAATGTGCAAAGGATAAAAAAAATTAACCTAGGGGTCTCTCTCAGACCAGCAGTAATGGGGACCTCACAATACACTTAGCAGGCAGTTATTACAAGAGGTAGAGCTGTGCAAAGGTTTCAAAAAAAACAAAACAATACCCATGTAGGATATACATAGAAGAACACTAAGTACTTGTTGCAGAAGCAGGAGGAGGAGGAGTTCATTTCCTGAACAAAATGATTTTGGATAGTAAGAGATGGACGTTAAGACAACTTAAAAAAAAACCCCATTTGGCCTGCATTTACATAACGTTGCTTTCATCTATAGGGCTTACAAAGTTGGAGGAAATCCAGCACTTGTTCAATTTTAGAAGAGTCAGACTGTCTGCATTTTCCGTTGACAGCTGTGTGCGCCTATCCATTATGATTGCACCTGCCAAATTAAAAACCCACTCAGACAACACACTCGCGGCAGGGGATGGCAGCACCTCTGAGGCGTACAAGGAGAGGTCGGGCCAAGTGTGCAGCTTGGACAACCAATAGTTAAAGGGCACTGAAGAATCAGGAAGGACGAGGGTATGGTCACTTAAGTAGTCCTTCACCATCTTGGTCAACTTCTCCCTCGTTGTCATAGTTGCACCCACAGATTGCCCTTCCTGATGGGATGGACTCATGAAAATGGCCCAGTTGATGGACACCCCCCCCCCTGAGTTGCACCTGGTGTTTGTGGCCCTCCCCTGTAATCCTGGTGGGTGAAAAGAGCCGGTACCTTTGCAACTAGGGTTGTTTAAGGATAATCTTTTGAGCAAGTCTTCCACTATGGCCCTCTGCCATGCAAGAACTGAAAATGTTACGTCTGCCTCCGACATTAGAGAAGCAAATTTCTCCTTGTACCATGGGTCAAGAAAGGTGCACAGCCAGTATTTCGCCATGGCCAAATGGGTTTCATGCAAGGGTCTTGGGAAATGCATCTGGACATGAACTCTGCCATGTGTGGCAGACAACAAAGAGTCAAACGTTCAGTGTCCTCACCAGGAAGAACACTAGACATCCTCTCCTCCTCACAATGCATCGCCTCCTCCTCCTCCTCCTTTTCCTCCTCTTCAGGTCATCCATGCTGGATAGGCATGAAGCTGGGATTGGGAGTCCCCTCTGTAGAGCAGAGCAAAAAATCCTGTTCTTCCTCCTCTTCCTGTTCCTTGTCATCACCTAATGTGGCCTGAGAATACTGTGAGAGGCGGCACTGTGTGGTATCTGCCACTGTTCAATCTTGCTCCATAGGCACCTGCTTGGCGTTCAAAGCTTCCTCTTTCAGATTCTGCAGTGAACGTTTTAATAGACAGCGCAGTGGGATGGTTATGCTCATAATAGTGTCATCAGCGCTCACCATCTTGGTGCAGAACTCAAACTTTTGAAGAACCTCATATAGGTCAGAGATCCACACCCACTCAACAATTATTATGTGTGGCAGCTGAGTGTTACTCTGACTGGCATTGAGAAGCTCGAAATCAGAGACTGCCCTCTGCTGCTCACTAAGCCTTGCCAACATATGGAAGGTCGAATTCCAGTGTGTGGGCAGGTCACAAATCAGTCGGTGACAAGGCAAATTAGAGCACTGCTGCAGCAAAGCTAGACTGGCCTGAGATGACTTTCGGAAATGTGCGCTGACACGACGTACCTTGGCAAGTAGGTCAGGAAAGTCACGTTATGTTTTTAAAAATCACTGTACAACCAAGTTCAGCACGTGAGCCATGCATGGAACGTGTTCCAGCTTGCGGAGCTTTTAAGCAGCCATCAAGTTACACTCATTATCGCACAAAACAAGACCTGGTTGGAGGTTAAGCGGGGAGAGCCACTGATAGGTCTGTTCTTTTATCCCTTTCAACTGCTCAGCTGCGTTGTGAGCTTTATCACCTAAACAGATGAGCTTCAGCAGAGCGTGCTGCCACTTCGCCATGTTTCGCGTCTTCAGCTATTACCGCTGAGGATGAGGATGAGGAGAGACAGAAAGTGGAATGCAAGGAGACTGAAACTCTGATGAAAGTTGGGCCCGCTATTCTTAGTGTGGGTAAGATGTGTGATGTCCCAGCCTCCACCATGTTAACCCAGCGTGCAATCAGGGAAATGTATTGTCCCTGTCCACAAGAACTTGTACACATGTCTGTGGTTAGGTGGACCTTCGCTGGGACTTCGTTGACCAGAGCACAGCTGATATTGTGTAACACATGCTTGTGTAATGCGGGGATGGCACACTGGGAAAAATAGTGTTGGCTGGGAATCGAGTACCGTGAGGCTGCACCGCCAAGAGGTTGCGGAAAGACTCAGTTCCCACAAGTTGAAACGGTAACATTTCCAGGGCTAGAAATCTGGCAACATGGGTGATTAGTGTTTGAGCCTGTGGGTGGCTGGATATTTCTGCTTTCTAGTAAACATCTGGGGCAGGGACAAATGAATGCTGCACTGGGACAATGAAGTGGACATGTTTGCCTAGTGTTGTGTGTGTGCAACCGCTGATTGTGGGCAGGAAGCTTCAGCAACTGCTTCATGGTCAGCAGATTGCGAAGGCCATAACACAGGGAAAGGGGCAGTGGTTTTACCCTCAGACACAGATTTGGTACCCATGCGTTCTGCCCACCTACTTGGGGTGTTTGGCTGCTATGTGCTTTTACATGCTGGTGGTGCTCAGGTTGGCAGTGTTCTTACCTCTTCTTAACTTGGCTTGGCAGATGCTGGAAATTACAGTTTCATCTTTTTTATCTGAGAACATTCAGGAAAAAACTGCCATACAGGGGAACAATGCACCCTTGGCCTGTTATCTAGCTGAGTGGGGGGGGGGGGGGCTCTGTGGAGCAGTTGACGGAGTTCTATCTCTGGGCAAACCACTGTCTCTTCTTGCCTGTTTTCTTGCTACAGATCCATCCCTCTTTGCACTGCTGTGCTCGCTAGGTGTGCCACCATGCCAGGTTGGATCAGTGGCTTCATAATCAACCAAATCGTCTTCCAATTCCTCAATCTGATCCTCCTTCTGAGCTGCGATTTGAGGCTGACCTGATGGCAACTGTGTCTCATTATTATCCTTCACCTCTTCAGACATCAATTGACTTTCCCCAACTTGACTTTCTCCTGGCTGTTGGTGCTCAAATGTTTGGGCATCACTGCACTCCACCTCTTCATGACCCTCTTTACTGTAAATGTGCACAATGAGAGGCCTGACAAATTACAAGGAAATGTTAACAGTTCCTCAGAGTGGCCAGTGTTGGGGTTATACTGTATGTCTGCTGGGACTCTTGATGGTGGGAGGAAGAAGGACCAGGTTGAGGATTCAGTGGCCCAGTCTCTTGGCTACTGAGACTGGATTGTGTGGAAGACTTCGTGGTGCTGCTTGTCAACTCACTGGAACCTTTGTCTGCCATCCAATCCACAACATCCTTGCACTTGTCCCTGCTTAGATCTCCAAGAATTAAATCAGATTACCATCCGAGATCCATACCCTCTTCCTCTGATTCCAGATCTGTTCAGCCAGGTTGTGGGAGCTAAAGTATTCTACAAGATTTAATGTGGGCCTACAACCTGGTTAGAATCAGATAAGGGGTGAATGGAAAATGGAGTTCAATACCCCTGAGGGTCATTTTTAGAGTCTGGTCATGCCTTTTGGTCTGACCAATGAATCTGCGGTATTCCAATATTTCATTAATAATATTTTCCATCACTTGGTGGGAAGGTTGTGGTGGTCTATCTGGACGATATTTTGGTTTACTCACTGGATTTTGAGACACATCAGAGGCATGTTAAACAGGTGTTTCAAATATTAAGGGATAACAAACTATATGCCAAACTTGAAAAATGTGTTGTCATCTTCAGGTTTTCAGATGGATCCAGAGAAGGTCCATGCTATCCTTGATTGGTACCGTCTGTTAGGGGTTGAGTTCCCGCCTCTGCACAGGGGGAATCTCGAGACATCTCCGCTGTGGTCTCCCATTATTCTCAAGCCGCAGTGGAGCCTGCTCAGTGGAGACGTCAGTCCCAGCGTCTAACTCAGCATGTTACAGTGTGGATGATTACTGCTACCTTTCCAGGTACAGCCATTGTAACCAGTACTGGTCAGTGGCAAGCAGACGTCTCTGGGACTAAGTCCTGCTTTTCCCCTTCTGAGCATGCCCAGGGTAAGACCTCTCATTGGAGGTCGGGGTCACATGCTCAGGTACTGCAGCAGCTCCCATTGATCCTCTAGGAAGGTCCTGAAGTTGCTCAGGTACTGCAGCAGCTCCCATTGGTTCTCTAGGAAGGTCCTGAAGTTGCTGCAGTTATAAAAGGTTCACATGGCAGCACGGCCATGCGCTAGTATCAACTAACTTATGTGTTCTGCGACAGTGTGGTCATATGTATGTGGTTTCAGGGTTCGCTGAAATAAGCCCCTGGAATACCGGCACCTCCGGTGAGGAGTTTTGTGTGAGTAAATTCAGGGCCCAGCTGAAATAAGCCCCTAGAATACTGGCACCTCCGGTGAGGAGTTTTGCGTGTTCTATTCTGACTGCATGACCACTGTTCGCTCTATTTGGTAGCTGTGTTCCTCTGTGAGGTTAACAGGTCACAGCGTTCTCTTGTCTTTAGTGACTCTGTGAAGTAACAGAGTTCACTTATACTGCCATATAGTACCGTCAGTTACTATCAGCAGGTTTTACTCCTGCACGGTGGACCTCGGGTTGCGAACACACCGATTACTCTATAAATATATATTTGGTGCGTTCCACCAAACCCTAACTTAATACTAACGCCAGGGTCTGGCAAGTAAATGGCGGTTAAACAGCAATTTTTGCGGTACATCAAGCAGCTGGAGTGTAGGTTGGCGGCTCTCGAGCGCTCAACCTCAGCAGTGGATGTTCGAGCAGTTGCTGTTCAGGCTGCTAGCGTGGCTGCAGCAACCTTGTCCACTGCCACCCCTGTTCCGACTCTTTCTCACCTCCCGCTGCCAGAGAAATTTTCTGGAGATAGTAAATCTTGTAGGGGTTTTGTGAGCCAGTTACATCTCGAGCTTCTGGCTGCACGTTTCCCCACAGAGCAAAGGTGGGATTTATAGTGTCTCTCCTGTCAGACATGTAGTTGGAGTGGGCTACGCCGCTGTGGGAGTGTGGCGATCATGTGGTGCAGAGTAGAGTTGAGCGACTTTTACTTCTTTAGGATCGAGTCGGGTTTCGCGAAACCCGACTTTCTCAAAAGTCAGGTCAAATCGGCCGATTATTGCGAAAAGTCGGGGGCCGACCAAAACACGAAACCCAATGCAAGTCAATGGGGAATCAAATTCGGCAGTGAGTGGAGGACAGGAAAACACCTACAGTGCCCATTTTAATGCCAAAAACATCAATTCTTGTTACTTAAGCTTGTCAATTTTAATTTACCTTATAATAATAGTTAGTAGTGTTGAGCATTCCGATACCGCAAGTATCGAGTATCGGCCGATACTTGCGGGTATCGGAATTCCGATACCGAGATCCGATACTTTTGTGGTATCGGGTATCAGTATCGAAACAACATTAATGTAAAAATGTGTAAAAGAGAGAATTAAAATAAAAAATATTGCTATACTCACCTCTCCGACGCAGCCTGCACCTTACCGAGGGAAGCGGCAGCGTTCTTTGTTTAAAATTCGCGCTTTTCTTTCCTTTACGTGAAGTCCCGGCTTGTGATTGGTTGCGTCGCAGTCACATGGGCGACGCAACCAATCACAGCAAGCCGTGACGTAATTTCAGGTCCTTAAGGATTTTAAAATTACGTCCCGGCTTTGTGATTGGTTGCGTCGCAGTCACATGGGCGACGCAACCAATCACAAGCCGTGACGTCACGGGAGGCTGGACACGCGCGCATTTTAAAATGCGCGCTTGTCCAGCCTCCCGTGACGTCCCGGCTTGTGATTGGTTGCATCGCGGTCAACCAATCACAAGCCGGGAGGCTGGACATGCGCGCATTTTAAAATGCGCGCTTGTCCAGCCTCCCGTGACGTCCCGGCTTGTGATTGGTTGCGTCGCGGTCAACCAATCACAAGCCGGGAGGCTGGACAAGCGCGCATTTTAAAATGCGCGCGTGTCCAGCCTCCCGGCTTGTGATTGGTTGACCGCGACGCAACCAATCACAAGCCGGGACGTCACGGGAGGCTGGACAAGCGCGCATTTTAAAATGCGCGCGTGTCCAGCCTCCCGTGACGTCACGGCTTGTGATTGGTTGCGTCGCCCATGTGACTGCGACGCAACCAATCACAAAGCCGGGACGTAATTTTAAAATCCTTAAGGACCTGAAATTACGTCACGGCTTGCTGTGATTGGTTGCGTCGCCCATGTGACTGCGACGCAACCAATCACAAAGCCGGGACGTAATTTTAAAATCCTTAAGGACCTGAAATTACGTCACGGCTTGCTGTGATTGGTTGCGTCGCCCATGTGACTGCGACGCAACCAATCACAAAGCCGGGACTTCACGTAAGGAAAGAAAAGCGCGAATTTTAAGCAAACAACGCTGCCGGTTCCCTCGGAGAGGTGAGTATAGCAATATTTTTTATTTTAATTCTTTCTTTTACACATTAATATGGTTCCCAGGGCCTGAAGGAGAGTTTCCTCTCCTTCAGACCCTGGGAACCATCAGGAATACCGTCCGATACTTGAGTCCCATTGACTTGTATTGGTATCGGGTATCGGTATCGGATTGGATCCGATACTTTGCCGGTATCGGCCGATACTTTCCGATACCGATACTTTCAAGTATCGGACGGTATCGCTCAACACTAATAGTTAGGCATTGAAAATTGGGGGTCATTTGGCTAAAGTTGTGGGGGGGGGGTAGGGCAGGCTCATATTTTTCGTGGGCCCAGGAAACGCGGACTACGTCATGGTGGTGGAGCAGGGAGAGGTAAGTATTTAAACTTTGCAAGTGCTGTGATCCTGAGCAAGCAGGGGGGGGCCACTCATTCGCATTGGCACTGACACAGGGCCCCTCAAAGTACGGCGGTGTGTTTGACGGCGGGGGCGCTTTTGCGTACTATGAGGGGCCCTGTGCCAGTGACGTGGCCAACGAGTATGCCCCCCCACCTGATGAAGGAACCTGCACTTTCATATGCACCTGCCTCTTTATCCCCGTGTAAGGTGGTATAGTATGCGGGAAGGGGAACCTGACTTTCAGCAGGGTCAGATTCTGGCTGTGTAGTTCAAGGGGAATGTAGTGGTCTGGGTCAATGTACCAGCAGACTCATCTAGCAGTGGCTGGGCAATGGGCAGGATGACGAGGAAACGCAGATATATGCCCAAATAATAAAATAGGCTAAATGCAGTTCAAAACTGGTAACAGGACTAAACAGGCGGCATAGCTTTGTTCAGCGGAGGACAACTGTAATGAAAGGCTGACAATTAGTAGGCCCAATAAAGTAAGTAGGCTAAATGCTGTTCAAAACTGGTAACAGGAGTACACAGGCGGCATAGTTTTGTACACTGCCACCACTGTTCCGACTCTTTCTCACCTCCCGCTGCCAGAGAAATTTTCTGGAGATAGTAAATCTTGTAGGGGTTTCGTGAGCCAGTTACATCTCGAGCTTCTGGCTGCACATTTCCCCACAGAGCAAAGGTGGGATTTATAGTGTCTCTCCTGTCAGACAGGTAGTTGGAGTGGGCTACGCCGCTGTGGGAGTGTGGCGATCATGTGGTGCAGAGTAGAGTTGAGCGACTTTTACTTTTTTAGGATCGAGTCGGGTTTCGCGAAACCCGACTTTCTCAAAAGTCGGGTCGGGTGAAATCGGCCGATTATTGCGAAAAGTCGGGAACCGACCAAAACACGAAACCCAATGCAAGTCAATGGGGAATCAAATTCGGCAGTGAGTGGAGGACAGGAAAACACCTACAGAGCCCATTTTAATGCCAAAAACATAAATTCTTGCTACTTAAGCTTGTCAATTTAATTTACCTTATAATAATAGTTAGGCATTGAAAATTGGGGGTCATTTGGCTAAAGTTGTGGGGGGGTAGGGCTGGCTCAAATTTTTCGTGGGCCCAGGAAACGCAGACTACGTCATGGTGGTGGAGCAGGGAGAGGTAAGTATTTAAACTTTGCAAGTGCTGTGATCCTGAGCAAGCAGGGGGGCCCACTTGGTCGCATTGGCACTGGCACAGGGCCCCTCAAAGTACGGCGGTGTGTTTGACGGTGGGGGCGCCTCCCACTGGCAGAGACACTTTTGCGTACTATGAGGGGCCCTGTGCCAGTGATGTCGCCAACGAGTATGCCCCCCACCTGATGAAGGAACCTGCACTTTCATCTGCACCTGCCTCTTTATCCCCGTGTAAGGTAGTATAGTATGCGGGAAGGGGAACCTGACTTTCAGCAGGGTCAGATTCTGGCTGTGTAGTTCAAGGGGAATGTAGTGGTCTGGGTCAATGTACCAGCAGACTCATCTAGTAGTGGCTGGGCAATGGGCAGGATGATGAGGAAATGCAGATATATGCCCAAATAATAAAGTAGGCTAAATGCAGTTCAAAACTGGTACAAGGACTAAACAGGCGGCATAGCTTTTTTCAGCGGAGGACAACTGTAATGAAAGGCTGACAATTAGTAGGCCCAATAAAGTAAGTAGGCTAAATACTGTTCAAAACTGATAACAGGAGTACACAGGCGGCATAGCTTTGTTCAGCAGAGGACAATTGTAAAGAGTGGCACAGACAAACACAGGTAGTAGGCCTAAAATAAAAAAGTAGGCTCAATGCAGTTCAAATTTGGTTACAGGAGTACACAGGCGGCATAGATTTGTTCAGCGGAGGACAATTGTAAGGAGTGGCGCAGACAGACACAGGTAGTAGGCCTAAAATAAAAAAGTAGGCTCAATGCAGTTCAAAATTGGTTACAGGAGTACACAGGCGGCATAGCTTTGCTCAGCGGAGGACAATTGTAAGGAGTGGCGCAGACAGACACAGGTAGTAGGCCTAAAATAAAAAAGTAGGCTCAATGCAGTTCAAAATTGGTTACAGGACTAAACAGGCGGCATTGCTTTGTTCAGTGGAGGAAAACTGTAATGAGTGGCAGACACCGTTAGTAGGCCCAACCAAACAAGTAGGCCAAATGCAGTTTAATATCGAAACAGGAGTAAAGTGGCGGCTCAGCTTTGTTCAATGGAGGAGAAAAGCAAGGAGTGGCAGACACTGCTAGTAGGCCCAACCAAACAAGTAGGCCAAATGCAGTTTAATATTCGAAACAGGAGCAAAGTGGCAGCTCAGCTTTGTTCAGTGGAGGAGAACAAGCAGCGGCAGACACCGTTAGTAGGCCCAAATAATAAAGACAGTGGTAGTAGGCGCAAAGTATTAAATGGAGGCCAGGGCCCCTGTGTATTTTAACTTTCATCTATCATTTCAACAAATTTGTATTGGCAGTGCAATTGAAGGATTTAACAGCACAAACTACACAGTTGTGGAGCAGGGAGAGGTAAGTATTGCAAGTGGTAGCGCACTGTTCGAGCTGGGGGGAACACTCTCTCTTGGGCTGTGGTACTGGCACAGGGCCCCTCATATTACTACGATGTGTCTGATGTTGGTTGTGCACCACCACCGTCAGAGACACTTCTTTGTACTATGAGTACACCCACCTGTCCTGGCAAACGGCACTCGCACGGCTGCTTGCGCAAAGTGGTGACCACGGCCCTGTGGGGGGAGTCAGCCCATTTAGGGAGGTATAAAAATGGCCTATGGTGGACATTCAGCAGCTGCAAATGGAGGAATTGGAGCAGTCAGTAAGAGGAGGCCAAAAGCAAGACATTTTTCAGGCAAGCTACGTGTCAGCAGGTGAAGGTGGGGCAAAATCATTTGAAATCCATGATTGGTTCATTTTAATGAAGGTTAGATCATCAACATTTTGGGTAGCCAGACGCGTCCTTTTTTCGGTCAGTATTGAACCAGCAGCACTGAAGACTCTTTCTGATAGCACACTAGCAGCAGGGCAAGCGAGCTCCTGTAATGCATATTCAGCCAATTCAGGCCAGGTGTCTATTTTAGATGCCCAGTAATCAAAGGGGAATGACTTGTGAGTAGTGTTGAGCGATACCGTCTGATACTTGAAAGTATCGGTATCGGAAAGTATCGGCCGATACCGGCAAAGTATCGGATCTAATCCGATACCGATACCCGATACCAATACAAGCCAATGGGACTCAAGTATCGGACGGTATCCCTGATGGTTCCCAGGGTCTGAAGGAGAGGAAACTCTCCTTCAGGCCCTGGGATCCATATTAATGTGTAAAATAAAGAATTAAAATAAAAAATATTGCTATACTCACCTCTCCGACGCAGCCTGCACCTTATCGAGGGAACCGGCAGCCTTCTTTGCTTAAAATGCGCGTGTTTACTGCCTTCCGTGATGTCACGGCTTCTGATTGGTCGCGTGCCGCCCATGTGACCGCGACGCGACCAATCACAACAAGCCGTGACGTAATTTTCAGGTCCTGAATGCCTAATTCGTGACGTCACGAAGGCAGTAAACGCGCGCATTTTAAGCAAAGAAGGCTGCCGGTTACTACCAGGGCGCGTCAGAGGGTGAGTATATCCCTATTTTTTATTTTAATTCTTTATTTTTTACATGGATATGGATCCCAGGGCCTGAAGGAGAGTTTCCTCTCCTTCAGACCCTGGGAACCATACACTGGGAACTTCCGATTCCGATTCCCGATACCACAAAAGTATCGGATCTTGGTATCGGAATTCCGATACAGCAAATATAGGCCGATACCCGATACTTGCGGTATCGGAATGCTCAACACTACTTGTGAGGGAGAACATCGATAAGGGAGGAAAAATAGTTCGTAACTATACTGGACAAATGAAGTCTCCTGTCATGAATCCCCAATGGCTAGGGATAGCACAGGACAAGCAAGGTACAAATAAATAACGGACGAGCTCTAGGGTGATGGAACCTGGGCTGACCGCTGCCCTACGCCTGACAAACGCAACTAGAGATAGCCAGGGAGCGTGCCTACGTTGGTTCTAGACGCCATGCACCAGCCTAAGAGCTAACTAGTACTGCAGAGAAAATAAAGACCTCACTTGCCTCCAGAGGGATGAACCCCAAAAGGTATAGTTGCCCCCCACATGTATTGACGGTGAAATGAGAGGAAGGCACACACATAGAGATGATATATATAGGTTTAGCAAATTGAGGCCCGCTGTAAACTAGAAAGCAGAACGATACAAAAGGGGTCTGAGCGGTCAGCAAAAAACCCTAATCAAAAAAAAACCATCCTGAGATTACAAGAACCCATGTGCCAACTCATGGCACATGGGGAGAACCTCAGTCCACTAGAGCTACCAGCTAGCATAGAGACATAATAAGCAAGCTGGACAAAAAACCAAACAACTGAAAATCAGCACTTAGCTTATCCTGAAAGATCTGGGAGCAGGTAGGCAGGAACCAAACAGAGCACATCTGAATACATTGATAGCCGGCAAGGGAATGACAGAAAGGCCAGGTAAAATAGGAAACACCCAGCCTCTGATGGACAGGTGGAAACCAAAGGCCGCAACCCACCAAAGTCACCCAGTACCAGCAGTAACCACCAGAGGGAGCCCACAAACAGAATCCACAACAGTACCCCCCCCTTGAGGAGGGGTCACCGAACCCTCACGAGAACCCCCAGGGCGATCAGGGTGAGCTCTATGGAAGGCGCGGACCAAATCAGTCGCATGAACATCGGAGGCGACCACCCAGGAATTATCCTCCTGACCATAACCCTTCCTCTTAACCAAATACTGGAGTTTGCGTCTGGAAACACGAGAATCCAAGATCTTCTCAACAACATACTCCAATTCTCCCTCCACCAGCACCGGAGCAGGAGGCTCAACCGAAGGAACAACGGGCACCTCATACCTCCGCAACAACGACCGATGGAACACATTATGAATAGCAAACGATGCTGGGAGATCCAAACGAAAAGATACAGGGTTAAGAATCTCCGAGATCCTATAAGGACCGATGAACCGAGGCTTGAACTTAGGAGAAGAGACCTTCATAGGGACAAAACGAGAAGACAACCACACCAAATCCCCAACAAGAAGTCTGGGACCCACGCGGCGACGGCGATTAGCAAACTGCTGAGTCTTCTCCTGAGATAACTTCAAATTGTCCACCACCTGATTCCAAATCTGATGTAGCCTGTCCACCACCACGTCCACTCCAGGACAATCCGAAGACTCCACCTGACCAGAGGAAAAACGAGGATGAAACCCCGAATTACAAAAAAAAGGAGAGACCAACGTGGCAGAACTAGCCCGATTATTAAGAGCAAATTCGGCCAGTGGCAAAAAAGCAACCCAGTCATCTTGATCAGCAGAAACAAAACACCTCAAATAAGTTTCCAAGGTCTGATTAGTTCGCTCCGTCTGGCCATTCGTCTGAGGATGGAATGCAGACGAGAAAGACAAATCAATGCCCATCTTGGCACAAAACGTCCGCCAAAATCTAGACACAAACTGGGATCCCCTGTCAGAAACGATATTCTCCGGAATCCCATGCAAACAAACCACGTTCTGAAAAAATAAAGGGACCAACTCAGAGGAGGAAGGCAACTTAGGCAAGGGCACCAAATGAACCATCTTAGAAAAGCGGTCACACACAACCCAGATAACGGACATTTTCTGTGAAACCGGGAGATCAGAAATAAAATCCATGGAAATGTGCGTCCAAGGCCTCTTCGGGATGGGCAAGGATAACAACAACCCACTGGCCCGAGAACAGCAAGGCTTAGCTCGAGCACATACTTCACAAGACTGCACAAAGGTACGCACATCCCTAGACAAGGAAGGCCACCAAAAAGACCTGACCACCAAGTCTCTAGTACCAAATATTCCAGGATGACCAGCGAACACAGAAGAATGGACCTCGGAGATGACTCTACTGGTCCAATCATCCGGAACAAACAGTCTTTCTGGTGGACAACGATCCGGTTTATCCACCTGAAACTCCTGCAATGCACGTCGCAAGTCTGGGGATACGGCGGACAATATTACCCCATCCCTAAGGATACCAGTAGGCCCAGAGTCTCCAGGAGAGTCAGGCACAAAACTCCTGGAAAGAGCATCTGCCTTCACATTCTTTGAACCTGGCAGGTATGAAACCACGAAATTGAAACGAGAAAAAAACAACGACCAACGAGCCTGTCTAGGATTCAAACGTCTGGCAGACTCAAGGTAAATGAGATTCTTGTGATCAGTCAAGACCACCACACGATGTTTAGCACCCTCAAGCCAATGACGCCACTCCTCAAATGCCCACTTCATGGCCAAAAGCTCCCGATTACCCACATCATAATTGCGCTCGGCGGGCGAGAATTTTCTAGAGAAGAATGCACATGGCTTCATCACCGAGCCATTAGAACTTCTCTGTGACAAAACCGCCCCCGCTCCAATCTCGGAGCATCAACCTCAACCTGGAAAGGAAGTGAAACATCTGGTTGACACAACACAGGAGCAGAAGAAAACCGGCGCTTAAGTTCCTGAAAGGCCCCCACGGCCGCAGGAGACCAATCAGCAACATCAGCACCCTTATTAGTCAAATCAGTCAAAGGTTTAACAATACTGGAAAAATTAGCAATGAACCGACGATAAAAATTAGCAAACCCCAAGAACTTCTGTAGGCTCTTAACAGATGTAGGTTGTGTCCAGTCACAAATTGCCTGAACCTTGACGGGATCCATCTCAATAGTAGAAGGAGAAAAAATGTACCCCAAAAAAGAAATCTTCTGGACTCCGAAGAGACACTTTGAGCCCTTCACAAACAGAGAATTGGCCCGCAGAACCTGAAACACCTTCCTGACCTGTAGAACATGAGACTCCCAGTCATCAGAAAACACCAAAATATCATCCAAATACACAATCATAAACTTATCCAGATATTCACGGAAAATATTGTGCATAAAGGACTGAAAGACTGACGGAGCATTGGAGAGTCCAAAAGGCATTACCAAATACTCAAAATGGCCCTCAGGCGTATTAAATGCGGTTTTCCACTCATCACCCTGTTTTATCCGCACCAGATTATACGCACCGCGAAGATCTATCTTAGTGGACCACCTAGCCCCCTTAATGCGAGCAAACAAATCAGTCAATAATGGCAATGGATACTGATATTTGACTGTAATCTTATTCAGAAGGCGATAATCTATACAAGGCCTCAGGGAACCATCTTTTTTTGCCACGAAAAAAAAACCTGCTCCCAGAGGGGACGAAGATGGACGAATATGTCCCTTTTCCAAGGACTCCTTAATATAATTCCGCATAGCAGTATGCTCTGGCAGTGACAGATTAAATAAACGACCCTTAGGGAACTTACTGCCAGGAATCAATTCTATAGCACAGTCACAATCTCTATGAGGAGGGAGCGAATTGAGCTTAGGCTCCTCAAAAACATCCCTATAGTCAGACAAAAACTCAGGGATCTCAGAAGGAGTAGATGAAGCGATTGAAATCGGAGGTGCATCATCATGAACCCCCTGACATCCCCAGCTTAACACAGACATTGTTTTCCAGTCCAGGACAGGATTATGAGTTTGTAACCATGGCAGACCCAGCACTAGTACATCATGTAAATTATACAGTACAAGGAAGCGAATCACCTCCTGATGAACGGGAGTCATGCGCATGGTCACTTGTGTCCAATACTGCGGTTTATTCATAGCCAATGGTGTAGAGTCAATTCCCTTCAGAGGAATAGGAACTTCCAGAGGCTCCAGACTAAAACCGCAGCTTTTAGCAAATGACCAATCCATAAGACTCAGGGCAGCGCCCGAATCCACATAGGCATCAACGGAAATGGAAGACAGTGAAAAAATCAGAGTCACAGACAAAATGAACTTAGGCTGCAGAGTACCAATGGCAAAAGATTTATCAAGCTTTTTTGTGCGTTTAGAGCATGCTGATATAACATGAGCTGAATCACCACAATAAAAACACAATCCATTTTTCCGCCTATAATTTTGACGTTCACTTCTGGACTGAATTCTATCACATTGCATAGTCTCAGGTGCCCTGAGAGAGGGCTAACAAAGCCTTTTCAGCCTGAATCTCCAGGTTGGGTTCCTCATAGAGCAATCCCAATGCCAGAAAAAACGCATCCACACTGAGCAATGCAGGATCCCCTGGTGCCAATGCAAATGCCCAATTCTGAGGGTCGCCCCGCAGGAAAGATATTACAATCCTGACCTGTTGAGCAGGGTCTCCAGAGGAGCGAGATTTTAAAGAAAGAAACAATTTACAATTGTTCCTGAAATTCAGGAAGGTAGATCTATCTCCAGAGAAGAACTCTGGAATAGGAATTCTAGGTTCAGACATGGGAGTGTGAACAACAAAATCCTGTATGTTTTGAACTTTTGCCGCGAGATTACTCAGGCTGGAAGCCAAACTCTGGACATCCATGTTAAACAGCTAAGATCAGAGCCATTCAAGGGTTAAGAGGAGGTAAGAAGCAGCTAGACAGCAATTAAGGGCTAGGCAGCAAAACTCTGAAGGGAAAAAAAAATAAAAAATTTCCCTTAAACACTTCTTTTTTCTCCTGCTTCAGCCCAAACAATTAACACTTTGTGGGCCGGCTATACTGTCATGAATCCCCAATGGCTAGGGATAGCACAGGACAAGCAAGGTACAAATAAATAACGGACGAGCTCTAGGGTGATGGAACCTGGGCTGACCGCTGCCCTACGCCTGACAAACGCAACTAGAGATAGCCAGGGAGCGTGCCTACGTTGGTTCTAGACGCCACGCACCAGCCTAAGAGCTAACTAGTACTGCAGAGAAAATAAAGACCTCACTTGCCTCCAGAGGGATGAACCCCAAAAGGTATAGTTGCCCCCCACATGTATTGACGGTGAAATGAGAGGAAGGCACACACATAGAGATGATATATATAGGTTTAGCAAATTGAGGCCCGCTGTAAACTAGAAAGCAGAACGATACAAAAGGGGTCTGAGCGGTCAGCAAAAAACCCTAATCAAAAAAAAACCATCCTGAGATTACAAGAACCCATGTGCCAACTCATGGCACATGGGGAGAACCTCAGTCCACTAGAGCTACCAGCTAGCATAGAGACATAATAAGCAAGCTGGACAAAAAAACCAAACAACTGAAAATCAGCACTTAGCTTATCCTGAAAGATCTGGGAGCAGGTAGGCAGGAACCAAACAGAGCACATCTGAATACATTGATAGCCGGCAAGGGAATGACAGAAAGGCCAGGTAAAATAGGAAACACCCAGCCTCTGATGGACAGGTGGAAACCAAAGGCCGCAACCCACCAAAGTCACCCAGTACCAGCAGTAACCACCAGAGGGAGCCCACAAACAGAATCCACAACAGTCTCCTGTTGCTTTGAATTGATGCAGCAGTACCTGTCGTGTCTGCGGTCATTGCGAAATCACTCCACAACCTGGTCATAAAACTTCTCTGTCCAATGCCACTTCTGATTTGTGCACCTCTAACACCTCTGCTATGTTGCCCCCTACAGCTCGTGTGAGAACCATCACCGCCGCTGTGTGCTGGGAATGCCTGAACAAAACGGTCTACAAGAGTTGCTTGTTTGGTTGCCAATATTTGCTCAAGGTTCTCATGTGGCATGATATTTTTTAATTTTCCTTTATATCGTGGATCCAGGAGGCAGGCCAACCAGTAATCGGTCATCATTTTGATAATGCGGGGGGTCCCTTTTTAGGATACGCAAGGCATACTCAGCCATGTGGACCAATGTTCCAGGTGTCAATTCACTGCTTGTGCTGGGTTGAGGAGCACTGTCTTGCAAATCAACATCACTTGTCTCCTGCAAAAAGCCTGTACCTGACCTTGCAATGCCACCAGTTTCTATTGCCCCCTGAGAAGCATCCTTCTCCCATACATATTCATCCCCATCATCCTCCTCCTCCTCCTCTTCACCCACCACCTCGTCCAGGAGAGTTCCCTGAGCAGACAATGGCTGACTGTAATCAAGGCTTCCCTCCTCCTTGGCTGCAGACGCCTGCTCCTTAATGTGCATCAAACTTTGCATCAGCAGACGCATTAGTGGGATGCTCATGCTTATGATGGCGTCATCTGCACTTACCATTCCTCAAAACACTGAAGGACTTGACAGAGGTCTTGTAGCTTCGACCACTGCACACCTGACAACTCCATGTCTGCCATCCAACTGCCTGCCCGTGTATGTGTATCCTCCCACAAATACATTACAGCATGCCTCTGTTCGCAAAGCCTCTGAAGCATGTGCAGTGTGGAGTTCCACCTTGTTGCAATGTCGATTATTAGGCAGTGCTGGGGAAGATTCAGCGATCGCTGATGGTTCAGCATATGGCTGAAGTGTACGGGTGACCGGCGGATGTGCGAGCAAAGTCTTTGCACCTTCAGGAGCAGGGCTGGTAACCTCGGATAATTTTTCAGGAAGCACTGCACCACCAGGTTTAAGGTGTGAGCCAGGCAAGGTATGTGTTTCAGTTCTGAAAGGGCTATGGCAGCCATAAAATTCCTTCCGTTATCACTGACTAGTGACTACCTTGCCTGCCTGAAGATGTACACTGCCCAGCCATGACTGAGTTTCTTGCTGCAAGTACTCGGCCAGAACTTCCACGGTGTGTATGATGTCGCCCAAACACTTTGTTTCCAACACAGCCTGCTGACACTTACCAGTAGCTGTTCCATAATGGGACACCTCGTGTGCAACACTGGCAGCTGCGGATGGAGTGGTCGTGCGACTGCACTCTGTGGACCAGCTTTCGCTTCTGGTGTAGGAGGAGGAGGAGGGTTGACGAACGCCTACAGCCAACTGTTTCCTAGACCGTGGGCTAGGCAGAACTGTCCCACTATGGCTGTCCCCTGTGGACCCTGCATCCACCACATTAACCCAGTGTGCCATGATGGACAAGTAACGTCCCTGGCCATGCCTACTGGTCCATGCATCTGTTGTGAGGTGCACCTTTCTACTGACTGATTGCCTCAGTGCATGGACAATGCGGAGTTTGACATGCTGATGGAGGGCTGGGATGGCTTTTCTCGCAAAGAAGTGTCGACTGGGTAGGTCATAGCGTGGTACTGCGTAGGCCATCAGGGCTTTGAAAGCTTCGCTTTCAACCAACCGGTAGGGCATCATCTCTAACGAGATTAGTCTAGCAATGTGGGCGTTCAAACCCTGTGTAAGCGGATGAGAGGATGAGTAGTTTCTTTTCCTAACGAGAGTCTCTTGTAGGGTGAGCTGGACTGGAGAGGTGCATATGGTGGAACTAGCAGTGGTGGTGGTGGTGGACATGGCGGATTGAGAGAGGGTTGGTGATGTTATTCTTGATGTTGACCTACATACAGTGTTTCCTGCCAAAAACCATGTGATTCCCTGACTGCTTTGGCCTTGCGATGATACCTCCACATTTGCTGCTGGTGGTGTCCTAACTGGTGGGCTTACAGTGAGGGAATCAATGTAGCATTGCTGACTACCTTCATTCTGAGCAGGTGCACCAACGGTACAGGACGTTTGGTAGTTATTCCAGGCTCGCAAGTGCATGCTGGTTAAATGTCTATGCATGCACGTTGTATTTAAATTTAGGGGATTTTTCCCTCTGCTAAAGGTCTTTGAGCATTTCTTACAGATAACTTTGCACTGATCATTCGGATCTTGGTTAAAAAATTGCCACAATCCTCTCTTCCTACTATGCAATACCTTTTCAGGCATTGCACGCTGTGCTACTTTCACCGGATGGCCATGCTGTCCTAAAACGTTTTTTTTGGTTGACAAACGTTTTTGGCCTGAGACGGGTCTGCCAGATGAAAGCTGTTGTGATGTTGATGGCTGCTGCGGATCATCCTCCTCCTCTTCTGAGCTACTGCCAGCGGCACCCTCTTCCCCCAATGGCTGCCAATCTGGGTCAACAACTGGGTCATCTATCACCTCCTCTTCAATGTCATGTGCACCTTTCTCTGTGTCACCGTGTAAGGTGCTATAGCATTCGGGATGGGGCACCATAGTCTCATCAGGGTCAGTTTCTGGCTCAGTACACTGTGAGGGCAATGTAGTGATCTCAGTCAATGGAACAGCATAATAATCTAGCTGTGGCTGTGCATCAGTGCACTCCATGTCCGATTCATCTTGTAATGGGCTGTTAACAATTTCCCTTTCTAATCCAGGCACGGTATGTGTAAAGAGCTCCATGGAATAATCTGTTGTGTCGCCTGACGCATCCTTCAATGTTGGTTTGGGTGAAGGACACAAGGAAGCGACTTGTTCCTGACCGGGAGCATCCACTGATGACTCGCTGCTTTTAAATTTGGAACTTTCTGAAGAGGAGGCGAAAGAGCTAGAGGCTGAGTCAGCAAGGAAAGCCAAAACTTTTTCCTGCTGCTCCGGCTTTAAAAGCGGTTTTCCTACTCCCAGATAAGGGAGCCTTCAAGGCCTTGTGTAGCCAGATGATGATGCTGGCTCAACACCTCCAGCCTTAGCTGCTATTTTGCTTTTCCCACTACCACCAGATGCTCCACCACCACTACCACCACCACCATCAGTAACAGCTGGCAACGACCGCCCACGGGCTCTTCCAGCGGACTTCCTCATTTTTGGGAAAATCTAACCAAAATAACAACCGTTATATGGTACTGTAAAACAAGGTAGAAGGTGTATATAAACTTGTTGAGAATTTAATTCTCCCTTTTTTTGGGGGGAGACTGCACCACAACTCAGGCCCAGTGTATAACACAACACAATGTAAGTGGCAGCAAGTGGCTTGCTGATACACCACAAACTAAGAGGACTGAGGTATATCCACTTTGTGAGAATTTCAATCTCACTTTTTTTTGGGACACAGAACCCAAACTCAGGTCCAGTGTATTTTACAACACAATGTGAGTGGCAGCAAGTGGCTGGCTGATACACCACAAACTAAGAGGACTGAGGTATATCCACTTTGTGAGAATTTCAATCTCACTTTTTTTTTTTGGATACAGAACCCAAACTCAGGCCCAGTGTATTTTACAACGCAATGTGAGTGGCAGCAAGTGACTGGCTGATACATCACAAACTAAGAGGTCTGAGGTATATCCACTTTGTGAGAATTTCAATCTCACTTTTTTTGGGGGGACACAGAACCCAAACTCAGGCCCAATGTATTTTACAATGCAATGTGAGTGGCAGCAAGTGGCTGGCTGATACACCACAAACTAAGAGGACTGAGGTATATCCACTTTGTGAGAATTTCAATCTCACTTTTTTTGGGAGACAGCACAACTCAGGCCCAGTGTGTAACACAACGCAATGTAAGTGGCAGCAAGTGGCTGGAAGATATCTGAAAAATCCAAGGACTGTAGTACAATTTCAATCTCCCTACAATGATCTCAGGACAAGTATGGCAGCAATAAAAGGACTGCTGCACACAAAAGTTTGGACAAATAAACAAGATAACTGCAGAAAGGAGCAACAGGATTTTTGCTTTTAAAAAAGCAGTTGGTTTGCACAGCAGCAGTGCAAACAGCAATGCAGCTATCAGGGAGCCTTATAAGGCAGCCTGGTAAGCTACAGAGCTGATGCACAAAGATATAGCCTCCACTGTACCTGCAAAACAAAGGTGGTGTTGGACAGTGGAAATCGCTACAGCACAAGAGGTTTGGGGGTTAATTTTTGCCTCCCTAACTATATCCTTGCTTCTGACGAAGCTGCAGCAACCTCTCCCTATGCTGAGATCGGCAGAAGTAAGATGGCGGTCGGCGTGCACGCCCCTTTATAGCCCCTGTGACGCTGCAGAAAGCAAGCCAATCACTGTCATGCCCTTCTCTAAGATGGTGGGGACCGAGACCTATGTCATCAGGCTGCCCACACTCTGCGTCCTCCTTCATTGGCTGAAAAATGGCGCTGAAAGCATCATACGAAATGCGACTTTGGCGCTAAGATCGCAGACCGCATGGCCGATAACACAGTGGGATCGGGTCGGGTTTCACAAAACCCGACTTTGCCGAAAGTCGGCGATTTTTGAATTTGTCCGATCCGTTTCGCTCAACCCTAGTGCAGAGTGCTCCACTGTTCCTGAGCACTCTGAAACAGGTCTTTTTAGGACCTCGAGTCACCCATGATACGGCGCTGCAACTGTTGGCATTGACTCAGGGCTCGTCCTTGGTCAGCCATTTTGCCATCCACTTCCGTACCCTAGCATCTGAGTTGGAGTGGTCGGATAAAGCCCTTATCCTAATATTTTGGAGGGGTTGGCTGACCACGTGAAGGAAACTCTGGCCACTAGGGAGATTCCCGCCACACTGGAGGAGTTAATAGCTGTGTCCACTCGTATTGACCTCCGCTTTTATGAGCGGAGGTTAGAGCGAGCCCAGTGTAGGCAGAGGTTTTGGCTAGCTCTCACTTTCACCAAACCTTTGGAATCTCCAGTCCTGGTCTATGAGTCACATGGGGCCACGGAGCGAGATCTAAGTACTGGACCGCTCATTCACTCAAGGTCTGTCATGTTTGCCAGCAGTCAGGACAACTTGCCACCATATGTCCACAGCGGTCGAGGAAACGTCAGCGTCTAGTGGTAGTAGGTGGAGGTACACTAGACATGATGACGTTTGCCTCCAAATTGTCCTTTAAGAAGACAATTACTATAGGCTCATACTCCCACTCGGTAGAGCTCTGCGTGGATTCTGGGGTGGAGGGCAATTTTATGTCTTCAGCCTTCGCCCAACGTCACGCAATTCCCCTGGTAATGCTTGCTCAAGCAGATACCATATGAGTGGAAAATGGGTCGACACTGCCCTCTCAGATAACACACCAGACCATCCTTTTCACTCTGTCCATGTCACCATCTCATAAGTAGATTATATCTCTGCTCGTCATTCCTGAGGGAATTGATGAGGTCCTGTTAGGGATACCTTGGCTACGGTACCACTCTCCTCATATTGAGTGGTCCACAGGCAGAATTTTGGGATGGGGTGAATCTTGTGGGGGTAGATGTCAGAGGGAATGCGTTCAGGTTGCTACTACCGAGGTACCCGCAGATCTATCCTCTCTCCCCAAGCAATATTGGCCCTATGCGGACATGTTCTCCAAAAGGGCTGCGGAGACCCTTTCACCTCACCACCCCTATGACTGTCCTATAGACCTTGCCTGGTGCTGAGCCTCCCTGGGGTCCAGTCTATCCGTTATCTCTCCCGGAGACGGAGGCAATGTCAGCAATACATCAAGGAAAATCTGGCAAGTTGATTCATTAGGAAGTCAGTGTCACCTACGTCCATGTATAGACTACAGGAGTCTTAACGCCATCACGGTTAAGAATAAATATCCCCTGCCCCCGATATCTGAGCTCTTTGATAGGCTTCGGGGAGCAAGGGTATTTACTAAACTAGATCTGCGGGGTGCTTACAACCTAATTCGCATCTGTGAGGGGGATGAATGGAAGACAGCTTTTAACACCAGGGATGAGCACTATGAATATCTTGTGAAGCCCTTTGGGCTATGTAATGCCCCAGCCATTTTCCAAGACTTTGTAAATGATATCTTCCGGGATATGCTCTCCACCTCGGTTATAGTCTATCTGGATGATATCCTCATCTACTCTCCAGATATTGACTCCCACCGGAGAGATGTTTGCAAAGTCTTCTACCTCTTACGAGCTAATTCCCTCTACACCAAGTTGGAGAAATGTGTGCTTGAGCAGGAGACCTTACCTTTCCTGGACTATATCATCTCCACCCAGGGATTGGCTATGGATCCTGCCAAACTACAGGCTGTGATGGACTGGCAAGAACCCCATTCTCTTAAAGCGGTGCAGCGCTTTATGGGGTTCATTAACTATTCTCGCCAGTTCATTCCTCATTTCTCAACTTTGGTAGCTTCCTTGGTAGCCCTCACCAAGAAGGGAGCAAATCCCAAATTATGGTCTGAGGAGGTCTCCAAGGTCTTCATTTCTATTAAGTCCCATTTTGCTAGCGCTCCCATCCTACATCGCCCCAATGTAGATAAGTCATTTATAATGGAGGTGGATGCCTCTTCCGTTGGTGCTGGAGCAGTCCTCTTTCAAAAGGATGCTCAAGGTTAGAAGCATCCTTGCTTCTTCTTTTCAAAGACCTTCACACCAGTGGAGAGGAATTATTCCATCTGGGACAGGGTGTTGCTATCAATGAAGTTGGCCTTCTCTGAGTGGAGATATCTTTTGGAGGGTGCTCGCTTTCCTTTCCAAGTATTCACAGACCACAAGAATTTGGTTTATTTACAGACAGCCCAGCGGTTAAATTCTCCCCAGGCCAGATGGTCCTTGTTCTTCTCCCGGTTCCATTTCACCCTCCATTTCCTTTCCAGTTGAGAAGAACATTCATGCCGACGCTCTCTCTTGCTCCGTTGTGTCATCTGAGGAGGAGGAAGAGTAGCCTCGGCTTATTGTCCCTACCGAGAGTCTGAGAGCTGTGGCCCCGATTTCGCTGGAGTCTGTGCCTCCAAGCAAGACTTTTGTACCATCCAGTCTGCGTCCGGAGGTTCTCTCTTGGGCTCACTCGTCCAGGGTGGGTGGACATTTTGGGTTCAATAAGACATCTGAGCTACTGGCGAGGACATACTGGTGGCCCCATATGGCCCGTAACATCGCTGACTATGTTCGTGCGTGTGTCTCCGGCGCCAAGAACAAGTCTCCTCGTGAATGGCCAGCTGGGTTGCTTTACACCCTGCCGGTGGCAGACAGGCCCTGGGAGATGGTCGGGATGGATTTTGTGGTGGGCTTACCCAAGTCCCGTAGCTGCACCATTATTTGGATGATCACCGACCATTTTTCCAAAATAGTGCACTTGGTGACTCTTCCATAGCTACCTTCTGCACGGGCGCTGGCAGCGTTGTTTATTAAACGTATCTTTCACCTACATGGTACGCCGGAAAAATTTGTCAGTGACCGGGATCCCCAGTTTGCGTCTCGATTCTGGAGAGAGCTTTGTCGTCTACTCAGCATTGAGTTCAATCTCTCCTCGGCATATCATCCCGAGACGAATGGGTTGGTAGAGAGTGCCAACCAGACTCTGGTCACATATCTATGTCATTTTGTTTCTGCCAGGCAGGATGACTGGGCATCCTTGCTACCGTGGGCGGAGTTTGCGCTTAACAACACCGTAGCCATATCCACCGGTCAGACTCCATTCCTCCTTAATTACGGCCAGCATCCGCGTGTCTTCTGCTGACTCCAGGGTTGCAGAATGGGCTGTGGAGGCATGGGACATTTAAGACCACACTCAGGATGCCATTCAGGCCTCCAAGTAGAGAATGAGGTCCTCCGCCAATGCTCATTGGCACCCTGCTCTGACATTTGCTCCTGGCGACTTAGTGTGGCTCTCCGCCCGTAACATCAGGCTGCGTGTTGAGTCCACTAAGTTTGCACCTCACTACTTGGGTCCCTTCAAGGTCCTTGAACAGGTTAACCCTGTGGTCTGCCATCTGGCCCTTCCTCCACACCTAGGTATCACCGACACCATTCATGTGTCCCTCTTGAAGCCCGTATACATGTCCTGGTTTTCTGAGTGATCTTCCGGGACATTGGATTCGTCTATGGACAATTATGAGGTGATCGCTATTTTGGGGTGCAAGGTGGTACAGGGCAAGAAATTTTATTTGGTGGACTGGAAGGGATATGGCCCAGAGGACAGGTCTTGGGAGCCTGCTGAGCACATTTGAGCTCTGCAGCTCATTGCGGCCTTCGAGCATAGTGAGGTCCAAGGAGAGGGGGGCCCTAGCAGGGGGTAATGTTAGTGGTCGAGTTCCCGCCTCTGCACAGGGGGAATCTTGAGCCATCTCCTCTGTGGTCTCCCATTCTTCTCGGTCCCAGCGGCTGGCTCAGCCTGATACAGTGCCGATGATTACCGCTGCCTTTCCAGGTTCAGCCACTGTAACCAGTACTGGTCAGCGGCGAGCAGACGTCTCTGGGACTAAGTCCTGCTTTTCCCCTTCTGAGCATGCCAAGGGTAAGACCTCTCATTGGAGGTCGGAGGTCACATGCTCAGGTACTGCAGCAGCTCCCATTGGTCCTCTAGGAAGGTCCTGAAGTTGCTCAGGTACTGCAGCACCTCCATTGGTTCTCTAGGAAGGTAATGAAGTTGCTGCAGCTATAAAAGGTTCGCATGTGTTCTTCGCCAGTGTGATCATGTGTATGTGGTTTCAGGGTTCGGCTGAAATAAGCCCCTAGAATACCGGCACCTCCGGTGAGGAGTTTTGTGTGAGTGGATTCAGGGCCCGGCTGAAATAAGCCCCTAGAATACCGGCACCTCCGGTGAGGAGTTTTGCGTGTGCTATTCTGACTGCATGACCACTGTTCGCTCTATTTGGTAGCTGTGTTCCTCTGTGAGGTTAACAGGTCACAGCGTTCTCTTGTCTTTAGTGACTCTGTGAAGTAACAGAGTTCACTTATACCACCATACAGTACTGTCAGTTACTAGCAGCGGCTTTTACTCCTGCACAGTGGACCTCGGGTTGCGAACGCACCAATTACTCTCTAAATATATATTTGGTGCGTACCGCCAAACCCTAGCACTGTCCCAAGAACCTGAAGTCTCTACAACATTTCCTGGGCTTCTCTAATTTCTACCAGAAATTCATACAAAATTATTCTGTAGTTGTGAAATTCCTTACTGACATGACAAGGAAAGGGTCTGATTTTTCCAAATGGTCGGATGCCGCCCTGCAGGCTTTTTCTTCCGCAAAGACCAGTTTTGCCATGGCCCCTATACTTATTCAACCCGATGTTTCCCAACCCTTTGTTGTAGAGGTTGATGCGTCAGAGGTAGGGGTTTGGGCTGTGTTGTCTCAGGGTCTGTCCCCTGGTAAATGGCGTGCATGCGCTTTGTTTTCTATGAAACTGTTTTCACCTGAGAGAAATGATGATGTGGGTAATAGGGAACTTTTTGTGAATAAATTGGCATTTGAAGAATGGAAACAATGATTGTAGGGGGCTGTCCATCCCATTACTGTTATTACTGACCATAAGAACCCCTCACATCTTCAATTGGCTGAACGTCTCAACCCTAGGCAAGCTAGATGGTCCTTGTTTTTTACTGGGTTCAATTTTGTGGTCACTTTTCATCCAGGGGTCAAAAATGTCAAGACTGAATCTTTGTCCTGGAGCTTCCTTTCTGGTGGTGACCATGAGAACCCTGCTCCAATTTTGAAGAAGGGGGTAGTCATTTTGGCATTGTACCTTGAGCTTGAGGGTGCGGTGTTGGAGGCCCAGGGGGATGCCACGGCCCCCTGCCCTTCAAGAAGGTTATTTTTACAATCTAATATGTGCTGCAAAGTAATTAAGGAACATCACAACTCTGTGCTTGCTGACTATCCAGGTGGTAAGGTAACTGCAGACCTAATTTTTCATGGATTTTGTGGCCGGGGTTACATCGGGATGTGGTTGAACACGTATCTGCTTTTAGTATCTGCGCACATTTTTAGGTATCGCAAATCTGGCACTCTTCTTCTGCTACCTATTTCTAGCAGGCCATGGATGCACTTGTCCATGGATTTTATTATTGAACTACCGGTATCTGCAGGAAAAACTGTAGTTTTGATGGTTGTAGATAGGTTCAGTAAGATGGTTCATTTTGTTGCATTACTGGCACTTCCAAATGCCAAGACTTTTGCTCAGGTGTTTATAAATGAGAATGTGAAGCTACTTGGGGTTCCCTCCGATGTGGTGTCAGATCAGGGGACCCAATTTGTTTCCAAATTCTGGAAGGTGTTCTGTTCTTGACTGGGGGTGCAGCTGTCCTTTTCCTGTGCCTTCCATCCCCAGTTGAATGGACAGACCGAGAGCATTAATCAGAATTTGGAGACTTACCTCAGGTGTTTTGTCTCCGAGAATCAGGAGGATTGAGAATCCTACTTACCGCTGGCAGAATTTGCTATTAATTATTGTGAAGGAAGTCCCTGTTCCTCCCACGTCACCAATCCGTGACGTCACTACACAGGCACAGCTCTCCGGCGCCCCCTTGGTCTCTCAGGTCAGTAAGGGAACTGCACCTAGAGCAAATGGCCGCCGGGAAGACTGCCCTGTTACCCACGCTGGGTATTCTAAGATTCGCAATCAGAGTAAAAGGATCAGCCCAAAATTAATTTATGATTGACTTGCCTTAAGGGCGCACTAGGTAATTACAAGAAATATACAATCACAATATATCAAGAGTTACAGTCAGAGTACAATATAACAACAATAATACAAGGCTTAAGGTACAAAGCTGGAGGTCAATTTACCAGGTTAGAGGTCGCTTGTGGAAGCCGGGTGGCGCAGCGTTCCGCAGGTCCAAACTTTAGTTGCCGGGCAGCCCCCAGAAAGCGTGTGCTTGCCCCCCTCTGGCTGGCATATGCCCTGTTCCTTAGTTGGTCATCTTCTGTGTGTCACCCACTCTCCACATGTTCCAGCTCTTAACCCTGCCGTGTCCCTCCCCCTGTAGCTGGGTGGGCTTAGCAATCTCCACCCCTCTGCCTCCCTGCAAGATTTATTCCAATATCTAATAAATGGGATAACTTCTCTCAGGATGATCGGATCAGTACCCGGGCAGTACCAGCGCCTGTGGTTTGTTCTGCCGGTCGTACAGGGATCAAACCTGGACCCATTCGGTCCCTGTGGGAGGCTGATCTCTATATCTCGGGTTTCAGACCTCCCACAGACACAGGAGTCGCACTATTAGATGCACAATTTCTTTAGGACGAGGGGAATATTTTTTATGAGCCGGTACCTCGGACGATGCGTCCATAATTCACGATTCCATGTTGGAGACTGTTTGACTGGACAGCCATAATAGATGTGTATCCAGTGGCCACTTGACATGCGTGGTTTAATTAAGCCCCCAAGCATTTCCAAGCCCTCTGCTGGTGTGGCTTCCTCCCTGAGCTTTGAAGTACCTTCTGCAATCTACACTGAGCTCAGCCGATTACCATACTAATAGGCACTATGTTCATCAGAAAGGTGGGGGCCAGGAGCACTCCTCTCTGCAGACCTGTGACCAGGAGACAAAATGGAGTCACGCCAATCTCTGTTAGTATGCCCGTCCAAGATGGCGGCTGTTCCCTCATCACAATTATCATTGTCAGGAGTCTACCGGCAGGTCACCATTCTTTGGTGTGTACGGTTACCATCCACAGTTTGGTCTTTTAGCAGGGGATGGCCTTCGGGAGTTCCTGAGGAGGAACATTTTGCTTCTTCGTTCTCTTTGGTGTGGTGGGGGGTTCTGAGTAATTTGTAGATCATGGGAGACAGGTACAAGCGTATGGCTGACAGAAAATGCTTGCCAGGTCTGGATCTGAATGTGAATGACTTTGTGTGGTTGTCTACCAGGAATATCACATTGAGGGTTCCTTCCTAGAAGTTAGGTCCTAGATTTATTGGCCCCTATAAAATAACCGCCGTCATTAACCCAGCAGCGTTTCGTCTTGAGCTACCCTAGGCCCTTAAGATTCACAATGTCTTTCACAGGTCTCTGCTCAAGAAACATGTGGAACCTCTTGAGTCTTCACCCCTACCACCACCCCCAATAATGATTGATGGTAATCTAGAGTTTCAGATTTCGAGGATTGTAGATTCTCACTTCCAATGTCATTCCCTACAACACTTGGTGCACTTGAAGGTGTATGGCCCAGAGGAAAGGATGTGGGTTTCAGCATCAGAGGTGAATGCCACCAGGTTGGTTCAACCATTTCACACCTCTTATCCTGAAAAACTTGGTCTTGAGTGTCCAGAGGCCACTTGTAGAAGGAGGGTACTGTCACAGGTGTGTCAGATCGCTCTGCATCTGGCTTCAGAAGGTCTCTGCATTTGGCATTGCAGATGTTTTCTTTATCCTTCTGACTTTTGGATCCAGTGGTAACCTCCCTCCGGCTCTAATTGAAACTCCTGGACCTGGGTGTTTACTTTCAGTCTGCTTCAGGGAGTCGCCAGTGATATTCACATTTTCTCTTGTGAAGGCTTGGATTTATTGAAGTTGGCTTGTTTCCTCTCTGTGCTGTTGGAGGACGTTTGGTATTACCTCTCTGAGTCTGCTCAAGCAAAGTTGCTTCCCCCTTGTTTGTCTCTCTTCTGCTCTTCAGTGAACAATGGGGACTGACCAGTGCTAGTCCTCCTTCCCTATTCAGCCCCTAGCACTAGGGATATACAGGGCTTAGGTTTCTGCTCGGCAATTGGTGTGGAACCAATATCGGGACAGTAGGGGAGGAAGAATGCTATTACATCTGCCTAGGGGTATCCACTCCTTTCCCTAGCGTTTGGGCTGCCTTCCCCTCATGTTGCACTTAGTCTTCCCATACTGTGCATGACGATAATAAAGAGTTTTATTTAAAAACCGCATTTTGTATTTACTTGTGTCATCTTTGTCTAGTATTTAAATTTGTTTGGTGAACTGAAACATTTAAGTGTAACAAACACGAAAAGAGTATGAAATCAAGAAGTGGGCAAACACTTTTTTTCCCACAACTGATTTTTATTTTTAGATTCTGTTTCTCACAGTTGAAGAGTACTTATGATAAAAATGACAGACGTCTCCATTTTTTGTAGGTGGGAAAACTTGCAAAATTGTCAGTGTATTAAATACTTAATTTCCCCATTGTAGATAGATGTCATTGAGATATACAGCTCTGGCAAAAATTAAGAGACCAATGCAAAATGTTCAGTTTGTCTGATTTTTCTCTTTATAGGTATATTTTTGAGTAAAATGTAAATTATTCTTTTATTCTATAAACTTCTGACAACATGTCTCTGAATTTCCAAGCAATTACTTTTGTATTTCTTTTCTGACAAAGAAAAATGGTCAAAAGAAAAAAAAAAAAAAAAAAAAGAAACAGTGCTTTCAGACCTCAATTAATGCAAAGAAATCAAGTACATAATAATTTATCTGGAGTCCTGAGTTCAAATCCCACCAAGGACAACATCTGCAAAGAGTTTGTATGTTCTCCCTGTGTTTGCGTTGGTTTCCTCCGGGTACTTTGGTTTCCTCTCACATTCCAAAGACATACCAATAGGGAATTTAGATTGGGAGCCCCATCGGGGACAGCGATGATAATGTGTGCAAACTGTAAAGCGCTGCGGAATATGTTAGCGCTATATAAAAATAAAGATTATTATTATTATTTTTAAACACAGCTTTCATGCATCTTGGCATACTTTCCACCAGTCTTTCACACTGATTCTAGCGCAAAAATTTAAGCATTGTTTGATGGCTTGTGACTAGGGTTGAGCGAAACGGGTCGACTATTTTCAGAAGTCGCCGACTTTTGGCAAAGTCGGGTTTCATGAAACCCGACCCGACCCCTGTGTGGGGTTGGCCATGAGGTCGGCGATCTTCTGAATCTGGAATCGGAATTCTGATACCGATTCCCGATATGTTTAAGATATCGGGAATTGGTATCGGAATTCAGATTTAAGTGTAAAATAAAGAATTAAAATAAAAAATATCGCTATACTTACCCTCTGATGCGCCCTGGTACTAACCGGGAACCTTCCTTCCTTAGAATCAGCCTTCCAGGGCCTTGCGGTGACGTCACGGTGACGTCGCGGCTTGTGATTGGTCGGGCGGCCCCCATGTGACCGCTCGCGCGACCAATCACAAGCCGCGACGTCTCCGTGACGTCACCGAAGGTCCTGGAAGGGCTGATTCTTAGGAAGGAAGGCTGCCGGAAAGAAGCAGGGCATGTACGAGGGTGAGTATATAGCTAATAGGAATATACTCACCCTCGGCTTCTTTCTGGCAGCCTTCCTTCCTAAGAATCAGCCCTTCCAGGACCTTCGGTGACGTCACGGAGACGTCGCGGCTTGTGATTGGTCGCGCGAGCGGTCACATGGGGGCCACCCGACCAATCACAAGCCACGACGTCACCGTGACGTCACCGCAAGGCCCTGGAAGGCTGATTCTAAGGAAAGAAGGTTCCCGGTTAGTACCAGGGCGCATCAGAGGGTAAGTATAGCGATATTTTTTATTTTAATTCTTCATTTTACACTTAAATATGGATCCCAGGGCCTGAAGGACAGTTTCTGCTCCTTCAGACCCTGGGAACCACTGGAAACCCAATGCACTGCATTGGGTTTCGAGTTTCGGCCGACCCCGACCCCGACTTTTTTATAGGATCGGCCGATTTCACTCGACCCGACTTTTGAAAAAGTCAGGTTTCGTGAAACCCGACCCGATCCTATAAAAGTAAAGGTCGCTCAACCCTACTTGTGACTATCCATCATCCTCTTAATTAAAATCCAGAGGTTTTCAATGGGGTTCAGGTCTGGAGATTGGGCTGCCCATGACAGGATTTTGATGTGGTGGTCTCTTTCTTTTTGCCAGAGCTGTATAATCAGTGCAGTCTGTGTGTAGCTTACTGTACATGTATTTAGCTAATAATTAAATGAATAAAAGAAAAAAATGGAGTGGGGTACCCCATATTTTTCTTAACCAGCTGAGGGAAAGCCAACAACTGGGGGCTGATGTTATAGTCTGGGAATGAGGTAATAAACATGACGCTTCCCAGGCTTTAAATATCAGACCACAGCTGTATACTTAGCATTTACTGGTTATTAACAAGGAGTGACCCTCCCAAAAAATGCCCCCATATTTTTAATAACCAGCAAAGGCTAGGCAGACAGCTGAAGACTGATATTAATAGGCTAGGAAGGGGGCCATGGATATTAGCCCCATCCCAGACTAAGAACATCAGCCTCAAGCCTCCCCAAAAATGGCACATTCATTAGATGCGCCAATTCTGGAGCTTATCCTTGTCTGTTCCCACTTGCCCTGGTGTAGATACAAGTGGGATTATAGTTTTGGGGTTGATGTCAGATTTGTTATGTCCGCTGACATCAAGCCCAGGGGTTAGTAATGGAGAGGCTTCTATAAGACACCCTAGTTGCTAACCCCATCAGTTTAAGTTAAAAAACACACAGAAAGCAAAGTCCTTTATTTCCTTTATTTGAACAAAGATTCCTTCACCCACTTTTACTCATTTATTAATATGCAAAGACAAATAAAAAAACAAAGAAATCCTGATCTGCTTGCCGATAATCCATATACTTCCCTTACCCATTCAGATCCTGGAGACCAAACACTCTCGCGAACATTGCTGCTGTTCCCAAAGGAGACGGCTGACTAGCTAGTAGAACTGCAAGAGTAGGACATGAAAGCAGGGTAAGATGACTCCGCACACAAAGAATGTCCTGGCGCTTGCATGAGCTAGCTTCAGACTTAACCTTTCTTTGTCCACAGTTAGTAAGTACAGGCCTGTGAGGATCTAATTTTGCTGCCCCCTAAGAGAGACCTCAGACCGCCACTTGAGGTGAGATGCTTTTCTCACCTCAAGGCAGAAATGGCCTTGGCTTGGACACAAAGCTCGAGGAGAGAGAAATTTCCATTTAGCTTTTGGAGTGCAAGTTTGGCTGGAATAGTTTGTAGGTGACACTTTGAAAACTCTCTAAGAGCCAGAACTGCATACAATCCCCAAAGTGACCTGAAATTGGATCGTAAACCCTTCAAGAAAATCATCTAGTGGTGTGGTGAGCATTTTGAACCAACAGCTACTTCACAGACTTTTAGAATGCTGGGATATGGAAATAAAAAATTACAGTTTTTTTCACTAAAATTATTTTCTAACCCTAAATTATTCATTTTTTCAAGGAGTAAAAAGAGAAAATAGACCACACAATTTGTAAAGCAACTATTCCTATACATGGTAGTACCCAATATGGCAGGGCTTAGAGGTGAATTAATGCATAGTGGTTGTTGCAGAATGAAAATTAGAATTATGCCATTTTTGTGTCCAAAACAAACTGCCAAGCTTGTACTTCTAGAGACATGTGCTCCATAAGTTGTTAAAGAGCACCTTTCACCATTTTTAACCCCTTTCTGCCATTAGACGTACTATTCCGTCCGTACGGAATAGTACGTCATAGGCGATCGGCCGTGCTCACGGGGGGAGCGCAGCCGATCGCCGCCAGGTGTCAGCTGATTATTACAGCTGACATCTGGCACTATGTGCCAGGAGCGGTCACGGACTGCTCCCGGCACATTAACCACTGGAACACTGCGATCAAACATTATCGCAGCGTTCCGGCGGCATAGGGAACCATCATGCAGGGAGGGGGCTCCCTGCGTGCTCCCTCCTACCTCCTCCTCCCTGCAGGCCCCGATTCCAAAATGGCAGCGGGGCTCCTTCCGGGTCCTGCAGGGAGGTGGCTTGCAAGCTCTTGCTCAGAGCAGGCGCTTGCAAGCCTGCATCACTGCCTGTCAGATCGCTGATCTGACACAGTGCTGTGCAAAGTGTCAGATCAGTGATCTGACAATATAACATTATGTCCCTCCCTGGGGTAATGTTACAAAGTTAAAAAAATATAGTTACATATGTAAAAAAAAAATCCTAAATGAGGAAAAAAAAATATTGTTCCACTAAGTACATTTCTTAATCTAAATAAAAAAAACAATAAAAGTACACATATTTAGTATCGGCGCGTCCGTAACGACCCGACCTATAAAACTGTCCCACTAGTTAACCCCTTCAGTGATCACTGTAAAAAAAAAAAAAAACGGGGCAAAAAACAACACTTTATTATCATACCGCCAAACAAAAAGTGGAATAACACGCGATCAAAAAGACGGATATAAAAAAAACATGGTACCGCTGAAAACATCATCATGCTCCGCAAAAAACGAGCCACAAAAAAAGATACAGCATTATCAGCAAAAAAAAAAAAAAGTTATAGTCCTCAGAATAAAGCGATGCAAAAATAATAATTTTTTGCATAAAAGAGATTTTATCGTGTAAAAGCGCCAAAACATAAAAAAATTATTTAAATGAGGTATCGCTGTAATTGTACTTACCCGAAGAATAAAACTACTTTATCAATTTTATCAAACGTGGAACGGGATAAACGCCCCCCCAAAAGAAATTCACGAATTGCTGGTTTTTGTTCATTAGTTAACACACTGCCAGTATCACCATAGGCGAAAAAGGTCACTATTCCCAATGTTATCAGAAAAGCCAAAGGAAAAGCATAATCAATCTTAAAAGAATCAATCCAACATTTGTATGCTTATTGCCCAGGTGTATACAATAATAAAGGAACGAACTCACCCGTCTTTGTTCCTTCCTTTACTGAAATGGTTAGAGTGGTCCACAGATGTCCATAAGTTCAGGGGGAGGCTTCACATCATCCATACATTACCCCTGAACTTATGGACATCTGTAGACCACTCTAACCATAAGTAACTAATGAGTTTTTCTATAATGCACTACACTTGGGCTGGACTAATGTGTGAACCTTGGTGAAGTTCAATATTTATTCAGTGAACATTTTGGCAAGGTGCCAACTGTTGAACTAGTGCTCTATCGTGTTCAGCACACTACAGTAATAAGTATTAGCATATAAAACTGCCCGGTATTTATTGTTTGTCTGTCTAGTTTTTGGGAATTTTAGTCCATTAGGAAATTAAAGGTTACGTTTTAAATGATCCCTTAACACTTTTTACCTTGCTGTATAAACCTTTTTGAGTGATTGGTAAAAATGTTCTAATCTTTTTTGTTCATTCTGACTCACAAAAATTGGAATAAAAAGCAATCAAAAAATGTCACAAGCCCGAAAATGCTACCAATAAAAACGTCAACTCGTCCCTCAAAAAACAAGACTGCACATCACTCTGTGGACCAAAATATGGAAAAATTATAGCTCTCAAAATGTGGAGACGCAAAAACTATTTTTTGCAATAAAAAGTGTCTTTAAGTGTGTGACAGCTGCCAATCATAAAAAATCTGCTAAAAAAAATCCGCTGTAGAAATAAATCAAACCCCCCTTCATCACCCCCTTAGTTAGGGAAATATAATAAAATTTAAAAAATGTATTTATTTCCATTTTCCCATTAGGGTTAGGGTTAGGGTTGGGGCTAAAGTTAGGGTTAGGGCTACAGTTAAGTTTGGGGTTACAGTTAGGGTTGGGGTTACAGTTAGGGTTGGGGCTACAGTTAGGGTTGGGGCTACAGTTAGGGTTCGGGCTACAGTTAGGGTTCAGGCTACAGTTAGGATTAGGGTTGGGGCTACAGTTAGGGTTGGGGCTACAGTTAGGGTTAGGGTTGTGGCTAAAGTTAGGGTTAGGGTTGGGGCTAAAGTTAGGGTTAGAGTTGGGGCTAAAGTAAGGGTTGGGGTTAGGGCGACAGTTAGGGTTGGGACAAAAGTTAGGGTTAGGGTTGGGGCTAAAGTTAGGGTTAGAGTTTGGATTACATTTATGGTTGGGATTATGGTTAGGGGTGTGTCAGGGTTAGGGGTGTGGTTAGGGTTATGGTTGGGATTAGGGTTAGGGGTGTGTTGGAGTTAGGGGTGTGGTTAAGGTTGGGATTAGGGTTAGAGGCATGTTCCGGTTAGGGGTGTGGTTAGGGTTATAGTTAGGGTTGGGATTAGGGTTAGGGGTGTGTTTGGGTTAGCATTACAGTTAAAATTGGGGGGGTTTCCACTGCTTAGGCACATCAGAGGCTCTCCAAGCACAACATAGCATCCGATCTCAATTCCAACCAATTTTGCGTTGAAAAAGTAAAACAGTGCTCCTTCCCTTCCGAGCTCTCACGCGCGCCAAAACAGGGGTTTACCCCAACATATGGGATATCAGCGTACTCAGGACAAATTGGACATCAACTTTTGGGGTCCAAATTCTCTGGTTACCCTTGGGAAAATAAAAATTTGGGGGGTTAAAAAATCATTTTTGTGGGAAAAAAATTATTTTTTATTTTCATGGCTCTGCATTATAAACTGTAGTGAAACACTTGGGGGTTCAAAGTTCTCACAACACATCTAGGTAAGTTCCTTGAGGGGTCTAGTTTCCAATATAGGGTCACTTGTGGAGGGTTTCTACTGTTTAGGTACATCAGGGGCTCTGCAAACGCAATGTGATGCCTGCAGACCATTCCATCTAAGTCTGCATTCCAAACAGCGCTCCTTCCCTTCCGAGCTCTGCCATATGCCCCAAACAGTAGTTTTCTCCCACATATGGGGTATCAGTGTACTCAGGACAAATTGGACAACAACTTTTGGGGTCCAATTTCTCTTGTAACCCTTGGGAAAATACAAAACTGGGGGCTAAAAAGAATTTTTGTGGAAAAAAAAGAATTTTATTTACATGGCTCTGCGTTATAAACTGTAGTAAAACACTTGGGGGTTCAATGTGCTCACCACACATCTAAATAAGTTCCTTAGGGGGTCTACTTTCCAAAATGGTGTCACTTGTGGGGGGTTTCAATGTTTAGGCACATCAGGGGCTCTCCAAACGCGACATGGTGTCCCATCTCAATTCCAATCAATTTTGCATTGAAAAGTCAAACGGCGCTTCTTCCCTTCTGAGGTCTGCCATGCATACTCAGGACAAATTGCACAACAACCTTTGGGGTCCAATTTCTTCTGTTATCCTTGGGAAAATAAAAAATTGGGGGGAAAAGATCATTTTTCTGAAAAAGTATGATTTTTTATTTTTACAGCTCTACATTATAAACTTTTGTGAAGCAGTTGGTGGGTCAAAGTGCTCACCAGACATCTAGATAAGTTCCTTAGGGGGTCTACTTTTCAAAATGGTGTCATGTGTGGAGGGTTTCAATGTTTAGGCACATCAGGGGTTCTCTAAATGCGATATGGCGTCCCATCTCAATTCCAGTCAATTTTGCATTGAAAAGTCAAACGGCGCTCCTTCCCTTCTGAGGTCTGCCATGCGCTCAAACAGTGGTTTACCCCCACATATAGGGTATCAGCGTACTCAGGACAAATTGCACAACAACTTTTGGGCTCCAATTTTTTCTGTTACCCTTGGGAAAAAAAAAATTGGGGGCAAAAAAATTTTTTTGTGAAAAAATATGATTTTTTATTTTTACAGCTCTATGCTATAAGCTTCTGTGAAGCAGTTGGTGGGCCAAAGTGCTCACCACACATCTAGATAAGTTAATTAGGGGGTCTACTTTCCAAAATGGTGTCACTTGTGGGGGGTTTCAATGTTTATGCACATCAGGGGCTCTCCAAACGTGACATGGCATCCTATCTCAATTCCAGTCAATTTTGCATTGAAAAGTCAAATGGCGCTCCTTCCCTTCTGAGCTCTGCCATGCGCCCAAACAGTGGTTGATCCCTACATATGGGGTATCAGCATACTCAGAACAAATTGTACAACAACTTTTGGGGTCCATTTTCTCCTGTTACCCTTGGTAAAATAAAACAAATTGGAGCTAAAATAAATTTTTGGAAAAAAAGTTAAATGTTCTTTTTTTTTTAAACATTCCAAAAATTCCTGTGAAATACTTGAAGGGTTAATAAACTTCTTGTATGTGGTTTTGAGCACCTTCAGGGGTGCAGTTTTTAGAATGGTGTCACACTTGGGTATTTTCTATCATATAGACCCCTCAAAGTGACTTCAAATGTGATGTAGTCCCTAAAAAAAATGTTGGTGTAAAAATGAGGATTGCTGGTCAACTTTTAACCCTTACAACTCCTTAACAAGAAAAAATTTTGGCTCCAATATTGTGCTGATGTAAAGTAGACATTTGGGAAATGTTTCTTATTAAGTATTTTGTGTGGCATAACTCTGTGATTTAAGGGCATAAAAATTCAAAGTTGGAAAATTGTGAAATTTTCAAAGGTTTCGCCAAATTTCCATTTTTTTCACAAATAAACACAGGTAATATCAAATAAATTTTACCACTAACATGAAGTCCAATATCTCACGAGAAAATAATGTCAGAATCACTGGGATCCATTGAAGCGTTTCAGAGTTATAACCTCATAAAGGGACAGTGGTCAGAATTGTAAAAATTGGCCCGGTAATTAACGTGCAAACCACCCTTGTGGGTAAAGGGGTTAATAATGAATTGGACACATAATGTAATAGTGGCTGCAGAGGAGAAGTACAGTAGTTTTCCAGCTGTGCCATATATGTCAGAGAGGGATTAATCATTCTTAAAAAAATTTAAATTCTTTAATTAACTGGTTTTAATATTCAATAGGGCATTAAGGTACAATATGCTTTCAAGTTGCAAAATATGTCATAATTTCATAGGACAAGCATGGGAATAAAGTGATAGTCATATTTATTTAACAAGAAAGAAGTAAAATAGTGTGTGAAAATGATTGCAAAGGCTTGGTTTAAGGTATTGCAGATTAAAGCTATTCTGTTAAATACTCACTTGAGTAAATGTTACTTTGTTGGCATAGCAGCGGGATACTTTGGAGACTGCTGGGCTCTGGAGGATGCTCATAAAAACTCAACAGACCAACTGGACGTAATTTACATCAATATTGTATGTGTAGAAAGAACATATTAATGAGGATTATATTTACTCATATATGATTATGTTGAATTAGTTCTTGTCTGCATATTTTTTTGTTAAAAGAATGTACATGTTTGACAGTAGCACAAACTGCATAATTTGTCATATATACATATATATATATATATATATATATATATACATATATACAGACACACATATATATATATATATATATATATATATATATATATATACAGTATATATTTAAGGTATTTTACAAATATACACAACAATGATAACTAGCATTTAAAATGTATTTCATAACCTGAGTCAGGCATACTAGGGTGTAATGTATAGTACAAAGGTAAATACATTTAAACTAATCTTTCTATTATGTCTCTCTCTCTCTCTCTCTCTCTCTATCTATCTATCTATCTATTTTTTTAAAAATGGAGAGGCACAGCATTTAGTCAGTGGGTGCACAGGCCTCCCAAACAAATTATCCGTTACTTGCCAGAAATATAGAAGTAAAAAAGGAAGCACCACTCCAATAATTACCAAAAAGCGAAGTGGACTTTATTTGTCCCACATAGCGTGGCTAAAATGTGGGCCAAATAAAGTCCACTTCACTTTTTGGGTAATTATTGGATACATCTATCTATCTATCTATCTATCTATCTATCTATCTATCTATCTATCTATCTATCTATCTATCTATCTATCTATCTATCTATCTATCTCTATCTTCTATCTATCTATTTATCTATCTAACTTTTGTAAAAATGCACATAAAAATAGAAAAAGTAGTCAGCACTCCAATATTTACCGAAAGCAAGTGGACTTTATATTGTCCATATGACGTGGCAACGTTTCGGCTCAAATGAACCTATCTCAAGCAGTCAGATATGTGTACATAGGAAGTATATGTAGGAACATTTCCGAATTGCGTGTGTTAGGCATCGAGATTTTACCGCTACGTGGGATAGATTCCAAGCATTATCTGCTCCTGCGGTCTCCCATTCAGGTCCAGCCGAGGCGGATGCTGTTAAGCACAGACGTCGATCTCAGTGTCTTGCTCAGGCTCATGGTATACATTTGGTTACTACTGGCTCTTCAGCCAAGTCTATGGTAACCAGTGATATTCTGGTGCAGCCCTGCTCTCCGGAGTCTAAGTCCAGAAATCATCTTACTGAGCATGTCCGTGATGAGGTGTCTTCTCATGGGTGGTCGGGCGCTACCTGCTCTTGTGATGTGGCAGTCCCAGATTGGCCCACAGGGGATGCCTCAACTGACTGGGCGTGAGTGCTTGGGGTGGAGCCTAGCATCTAAAAAGCTCTCAGAGGCACCCGCGGGCACCCTAGTGTCATTTATATTTGGGGTATATGGGTGGATACTCTACCACTCTGTCTGCACATTCATGCAGTTTCGTTCCCTTGGCTCTATGCCAGAGTCTCTAGTCTGCTACATGCTTTGGGTGCCGGCTATGCACAGGTTCAGTAGTGTCAGGACTGGGGTAACTAGCCGCTTGGCTTTGCATCTGTTTGATTCATGTGTGCGATTAGCACAGTTAAGTCACTGAGCAAGCTCAACTCTTAGGCTACTTTCACACTAGCGTCATGCACTGCACATCGCTATGCGACGTTGCGGCACACCGATGCTAGCTGTGAAAGCGCCGCACAATGGGGGCAGCGGATGCAGTTTTCCAACGCATCCGCTGCCCCATTGTGAGGTGCGGGGAGGCAGGGCGGAAATGCTGCAGACGACGCACCAAAAAACGTTACAAGCAACGTTTTTTGGTGGCGACGGTCCGACGCAACACGACGCAAACGTTGCACGACGGTTGCGACGTGTGGCAATGCGTCACTAATAAAAGTCTATGGAGAAAAAAACGCATCCTGCAAGCACTTTTGCAGGATGCGTTTTTTCTGCAAAACAACGCATAGCGACGTGCAGTGCACGACGCTAGTGTGAAAGAGGCCTTAGGCTTTATTTCTCAGTGGAGGCAACAGGGTATCTTATCTAGCGTCACAAGAGTTCTATCTATTGGCTCAGCATCTGCTTCATTCATGTGTGCGATTGACACAGTTTAGTTGCAGAGCAAGTCTAATCCATGTGCTTACGTCCCTGTGTCGTGAACAGGGTTTAGCACTTTGCGTTCTAAACTTAATACCTCTCGGTGAAGTAACTGAGCTTGGTACTCAGTGTTCCAAACACACTGTGTGGCATAAACTCAGTGTGTCTAGGATAAACGCTCGCTGCTTGGTTCCGCCATTGTTCACACTAGCAGCAGTTATCCATCTCTGCACGGTGGACCCCGGATTGCAATTGCACTTTAATTTACATTTTATTTTGTGCAATCCACCAACCCTAACAGCATGTCCACTGATACCATAAGGAAGAAAAGACTCGATCTTCTGATCTCTAAACATTTTTTTAAAATGGGACGCAACTCAGATTTAAAATCATTTTGGTATCTATCAATCTATCTATTTATCTATCTATCTAATAAAAAGCCAAATATTGAAGAAATAAAGTTGCAAAACATTAGTAATATATTTGCAGTGGCAACGATTACATAATTAGAAATTGTACCTGTAATGGTTTTTGGGTTTTGCAACTCCACATTTAATGTAAAGTATCTAAAACCATTATACTGATCTAATGAATAATCCCTGTATTTCTATAGTTCTTAGGATAGGATACAAAATACTTTTTTCACTAAATTGGTAACAGATACATTGAAGACAGTGAATTGAGATGGGCATTTAGCACAGATTATTTTGGGAATTTGTCATGGATACAATTAGTGTCATGGGTGTCTGGACCTTTGTCACCATTTAGCCTCTAATTAGGTAGAACAGACTCCTGTAGATTCACAAACATAATCATGTTTCTACAATAACACATGATAGCTTCCTTCAAGTGCATGATTAGCATATTTTAACATGTGTTCAAGGAGGTAACTAATTCTTTGCTGCTTTCTGAATGGCTTATTAGCTCTATTTTAATTATTTAAATGGGTAGAGGAATCTTATTTCTGTTTCTTTGTTTAGTGTAATGTTAAAGTGAACCTGTCAGCAGGACTGTGCTCAGTAACCTACAGGCATTGTCAGCTTGGCACCTTTATACTGATTATAATGATACCTTGGTTGATGAAATCCGTCTTGTGGTTGTTGTTTAACCCCTTTCTGTCATTAGACGTACTATTCCGTCCATGTGGGGTGGGCCCTACTTCCCAAGGACGGAATAGTACGTCATACGCGATCGGCCGCGCTCACGGGGGGAGCGCGGCCGATCGCGGCCGGGTGTCAGCTGACTATCGCAGCTGACATCCGGCACTGTGTGCCAGGAGCGGTCACGGACCGCCCCCGGCACATTAACCCCCGGCACACCGCGATCAAACATGATCGCGGTGTGCCGGCGGTATAGGGAAGCATCGCGCAGGGAGGGGGCTCCCTGCGGGCTTCCCTGAGACCCCCGGAGCAACGCGATGTGATCGCGTTGCTCTGAGGGTCTCCTACCTCCCTCCTCGCCGCAGGTCCCGGATCCAAGATGGCCGCGGCATCCGGGTCCTGCAGGGAGGGAGGTGGCTTACCGAGTGTCTGCTCAGAGCAGACACTTGGTAAGCCTGCAGCCCTGCACAGCAGATCGCAGATCTGGCAGAGTGCTGTGCACACTGCCAGATCAATGATCTGTGATGTCCCCCCCTGGGACAAAGTAAAAAAGTTTAAAAAAAATTCCCCACGTGTAAAAAAAAAATAAAAAAAAAATTCCTAAATAAATAAATTAAAAAAAAATATTATTCCCATAAATACATTTCTTTATCTAAATAAAAAAAAATCAAACAATAAAAGTACACATATTTAGTATCGCCACGTCCGTAACGACCCCACCTATAAAACTATATCACTAGTTAACCCCTTCAGTGAACACCGTAAAAAAAACAAACAAAAAAACGAGGCAAAAAACAACGCTTTATTCTCATACCGCCAAACAAAAAGTGGAATAACACGCGATCAAAAAGACGGATATAAATAACCATGGTACCGCTGAAAACGTCATCTTGTCCCGCAAAAAACGAGCCGCCATACACCATCATGTGCGAAAAAATAAAAAAGTTATAGTCCTCAGAATAAAGCGATGCCAAAATAATTATTTTTTCTATAAAATAGTTTTTATCGTATAAAAGCGCCAAAACAAAAAAAAATGATATAAATGAGATATCGCTGTAATCGTACTGACCCGAAGAATAAAACTGCTTTATCAATTTTACCAAACGCGGAACGGTATAAACGCCTCCCCCAAAAGAAATTCATGAATAGCTGGTTTTTGGTCATTCTGCCTCACAAAAATCGGAATAAAAAGCGATCAAAAAAATATCCCGTGCCTGAACATGTTATCAATAAAAACGTCAACTCGCCCCGCAAAAAACAAGACCTCACATGACTCTGTGGTCTCAAATATGGAAAAATTATAGCTCTCAAAATGTGGTAACGCAAAAAATATTTTTTGCAATAAAAAGCGTCTTTCATGTGTGATGGCTGCCAATCATAAAAATCCGCTAAATAACCCGCTATAAAAGTAAATCAAACCCCCCTTCATCACCCGCTTAGTTAGGGAAAAATTAAAAAAATGTAAAAAATGTATTTATTTCCATTTTCCCATTAGGGTTGGGGCTAGGGCTAGGGTTAGGGTTAGGGCTAGGGTTAAGGCTACAGTTAGGGTTGGGGCTAAAGTTAGGGTTAGGGTTTGGATTACATTTACGGTTGGGATTAGGGTTGGGATTAGGGTTAGGGGTGTGTCTGGGTTAGAGGTGTGGTTAGGGTTACCGTTGGGATTAGGGTTAGGGGTGTGTTTGGATTAGGGTTTCAGTTATAATTGGGGGGTTTCCACTGTTTAGGCACATCAGGGGCTCTCCAAACGTGACATGGCGTCCGATTTCAATTCCAGCCAATTCTGCGTTGAAAAAGTAAAACAGTGCTTCTTCCCTTCCAAACTCTCCCGTGCGCCCAAACAGGGGTTTACCCCAATATATGGGGTATCAGCGTACTCGGAACACATTGGAGAACAACTTTTGGGGTCCAATTTCTCCTGTTACCCTTGGGAAAATACAAAACTAGGGGCTAAAAAATAATTTTTGTGGAGAAAAAAAAAAAAAAATTATTTGCATGGATCTGCGTTATAAACTGTAGTGAAACACTTGGGGGTTCAAAGCTCTCACAACACATCTAGATGAGTTCCTTAGGGGTTCTACTTTCCAAAATGGTGTCACTTGTGGGGGGGTTTTACTGTTTAGGTACATTAGGGGCTCTGCAAACGCAATGTGACGCCTGCAGACCATTCCATCTAAGTCTGCATTCCAAATGGCGCTCCTTCCTTTCCAAGCCCTCCCATGCGCCCAAACGGTGGTTCCCCCCCCACATATGGGGTATCAGCGCACTCAGGACAAATTGGACAACAACTTTTGGGGTCCAATTTCTCCTGTTACCATTGGGAAAATACAAAACTGGGGGCTAAAAAATAATTTTTGGGGGAAATTTTTTATTTTTTTATCTTCACGGCTCTGCGTTCTAAACTGTAGTGAAACGCTTGGGGGTTCAAAGTTCTCACAACACAACTAGATAAGTTCCTTGGGGGGTCTAGTTTCCAATATTGGGTCACTTGTGGGGGGTTTATACTGTTTAGGTACATTAGGGGCTCTGCAAACGCAATGTGATGCCTGTAGACCAATCCATCTAAGTCTGCATTGCAAATGATGATCCTTCCCTTCCAAGCTCTGCCATGCGCTCAAACGGTGGTTCACCCCCAGATATCAGGTATCAGCGTACTCAGGACAAATTGGACAACAATATATAGGGTCCAATTTCTCCTGTTACCCTTGGAAAAATACAAAACTGGGGGCTAAAAAATAATTTTTGTGGAAAAAAAATATTTTTTATTTGCACGGCTCTGCGTTATAAACTGTAGTGAAACAATTGGGGGTTCAAAGCTCTCACAACACATCTAGATGAGTTCCTTAGGGGGTCTACTTTCCAAAATGGTGTCACTTGTGGGGGGGGTTTTACTGTTTAGGTACATTAGGGGCTCTGCAAACGCAATGTGATGCCTGCAGACCATTCCATCTAAGTCTGCATTCCAAATGGCGCTCCATCCCTTCCGAGCCCTCCCATGCGCCCAAACGGTGGTTCCCCCCCACATATGGGGTATCAGCGTAATCAGGACAAATTGGACAACAACTATTGGGGTCCAATTTCTCCTGTTACCCTTGGGAAAATACAAAACTGGGGGCTAAAAAATAATTTTTGTGGGAAAAAAATTTTGTTTTATTTTTACGGCTCTGCATTATAAACTTCTGTGAAGCACTTGGTGGGTCAAAGTGCTCACCACAGCTCTAGATAAGTTCCTTAGGGGGTCTACTTTCCAAAATGGTGTCACTTGTGGGGGGGCTTCAATGTTTAGGCACATCAGTGGCTCTCCAAACGCAACATGGCGTCCCATCTCAATTCCTGTCAATTTTGCAGTGAAAAGTCAAACGGCGCTTCTTCCCTTCCGAGCTCTCCCATGCGCCCAAACAGTGGTTTACCCCCACATATGGGGTATCAGCGTACTCAGGACAAATTGTACAACAACTTTTGGGGTCCAATTTCTTCTCTTACCCTTGGGAAAATAAAAAATTGGGGGCGAAAAGATCATTTTTGTGAAAAAATATGATTTTTTATTTTTACGGTTCTGCATTATAAACTTCTGTGAAGCACTTGGTGGGTCAAAGTGCTCACCACACATCTAGATAAGTTCCTTAGGGGGTCTACTTTCCAAAATGGTGTCACTTGTGGGGGGTTTCAATGTTTAGGCACATCAGTGGCTCTCCAAACGCAACATGGCGTCCCATCTCAATTCCTGTCAATTTTGCAGTGAAAAGTCAAACGGCGCTCCTTCCCTTCCGAGCTCTCCCATGCGCCCAAACAGTGGTTTACCCCCACATATGGGGTATCAGCGTACTCAGGACAAATTGTACAACAACTTTTGGGGTCCAATTTCTTCTCTTACCCTTGGGAAAATAAAAAATTGGGGGCGAAAAGATCATTTTTGTGAAAAAATGATTTTTTATTTTTACGGTTCTGCATTATAAACTTCTGTGAAGCACTTGGTGGGTCAAAGTGCTCACCACACATCTAGATAAGTTCCTTAGGGGGTCTACTTTCCAAAATGATGTCACTTGTGGGGGGTTTCAATGTTTAGGCACATCAGTGGCTCTCCAAACGCAACATGGCGTCCCATCTCAATTCCTGTCAATTTTGCAGTGAAAAGTCAAACGGCGCTCCTTCCCTTCCGAGCTCTCCCATGCGCCCAAACAGTGGTTTACCCCCACATATGGGGTATCAGCGTACTCAGGACAAATTGTACAACAACTTTTGGGGTCCAATTTCTTCTCTTACCCTTGGGAAAATAAAAAATTGGGGGCGAAAAGATCATTTTTGTGAAAAAATATGATTTTTTATTTTTACGGTTCTGCATTATAAACTTCTGTGAAGCACTTGGTGGGTCAAAGTGCTCACCACACATCTAGATAAGTTCCTTAGGGGGTCTACTTTCCAAAATGGTGTCACTTGTGGGGGGTTTCAATGTTTAGGCACATCAGTGGCTTTCCAAACGCAACATGGCGTCCCATCTCAATTCCTGTCAATTTTGCATTGAAAAGTCAAATGGCGCTCCTTCGCTTCCGAGCTCTGTCATGCGCCCAAACAGTGGTTTACCCCTACATATGGAGTATCGGCGTACTCAGGACAAATTGTATAACATCTTTTGGGGTCCATTTTTTCCTGTTACCCTTGGTAAAATAAAACAAATTGGAGCTGAAGTAAATTTTGTGTGAAAAAAAGTTAAATGTTCATTTTTATTTAAACATTCCAAAAATTCCTGTGAAACATCTGAAGGGTTAATAAACTTTTTGAATGTGGTTTTGAGCACCTTGAGGGGTGCAGTTTTTAGAATGGTGTCACACTTGGGTATTTTCTATCATATAGACCCCTCAAAATGACTTCAAATGAGATGTGGTCCCTAAAAAAAAATGGTGTTGTAAAAATGAGAAATTGCTGGTCAACTTTTAACCCTTATAACTCCCTAACAAAAAAAAATTTTGGTTCCAAAATGGTGCTGATGTAAAGTAGACATGTGGGAAATGTTACTTATTAAGTATTTTGTGTGACATATCACTGTGATTTAATTGCATAAAAATTCAAATTTGGAAAATTGCGAAATTTTCAAAATTTTCGCCAAATTTCCATTTTTTTCACAAATAAACGCAGGTAATATCAAAGAAATTTTACCACTATCATGAAGTACAATATGTCACGAGAAAACAATGTCAGAATCACCAGGATCCGTTGAAGCGTTCCAGAGTTATAACCTCATAAAGGGACAGTGGTCAGAATTGTAAAAATTGGCCCGGTCCATAACGTGCAAACCACCCTTGGGGGTGAAGGGGTTAATCTTTATTTTCAGTTTTGAGTTAATAATATGCTCGTGCTCTGGGGCGGCCTGTGGGGGGCCTCATGTGGTGCTCTAATTAGGCATTCATCAGTATGGCTTCTGACAGGCCACTGATCCCTTAGTGACCTGCTTCCTATTTTACATAATGAATATTATATATATTGAAAAAAAATCCCCTTCTGCAGGCAGGCACTGGCGCCTGTGCTGCAGCATGACAGCATCGATAACATGTATTTAATTCTTTTCTTTGATAGTATCCATAAATTCATAAAAAAACAAAAATATCAGTTTGAAAATGGTGCCGGCCGCGCCTGTGCAGTAGTAGCTATCAGCGATCCGATAGCTGCTACTGCGCAGGCGATTACATATTGCTAGAGAAAAAAAAATTGCTTCCTCCAAGACAGCACGGCTGGCGCCTATGCAGGGGCATCTATCGGATCACCGATAGATGCTTCTGTGCAGGCTCAGCTGACGCCATCTTAGCGGAGATAATTTATTTTTTTCCCTGGCAAGATTGGGCCGCCTGCGCAGTGGCATCTATTGCCGATAGCCGATAGCTGCTACTGCGCAAGCGCCGGCGGTGCCATCTTGGAGGAGACATTTTTTTTTTCTCTAGCCATTTTAAGACACATTTTTTTAAATTAATTAAAATAATTAAATGCACATTACTCATGCAATCATACTGCAGCGCAGGTGCCGCCATCTGCCTACTGCAGGTGATTTTTTTTTCTCTCTATAATATTCATTATGCAAAATAGGGAGTAGGTCACTGAGGGATCAGTGACCTGTCACAAGCCATACAGATGAATAGCTAAGCAGAGCACTACATGAAGACCTCCCCCAGGTCACCCCAGAGCTCAAGCATGTAATTAACTCAAAACTGAAAACAAAGATTAAAAAACAACCACAAGATGGATTTCATTAACCAAGGTATCATTTTAATCAGTTAAAACTGCGCCAACCTGACACTGTCCATAGGTTACTCAACACAGTACTGCTTACAGATTCCCTTTAAGGAACTTCAGGATTTAACTAGCAATACTGACTAAAGACATGATACTTGTTATGCATGTACCACATACTATAGAAGCCACACCTACACCCAACTGATCCCTGCACAGACTAGTCAATCCCTAGCCTCACAACTAAAAACAACACCTTGGACCTGACTACAGAAAAGGCCATTGAAGGTTTTTTGTGCATCCTGAGGAACCAGAGGGGAGGCTTCAACACACTGGCACAAGTGGAGAGGAAGATGTTCAGGTGGACATGAAAACCCATGGTGAGAAACTTAAAGCAGGTTCATAAAATGGGAGAGAGGGAATAGTAAGGAGAACCAACAAATAAATGAAGCTAGAATCATCTCCCAGAAAGCTAAAATTGGTAAAAGGAAAAGATGCCGCGAAGGTAGACAAGCAAACAAACAGCAAGAATATAAGCTTAGCACCTTTAAGCACATCCAGCAAGAAAGCGTTGTGCAAAGATAATATATTAAGCCCCACCCAGAACGTGATAGGGCAAGCCAAAATGCTAAAACGGTAATCACCTGGAAAGGAGCAAACCGAGATGGGAGAATAAATACAATGGAAACAATCAACAATTGGACAGGGAAGGGAAAAAGCAATAAATCAAACAGAAGGACCGACCATGAAGTAACGGGTCACTGGATTAAATCCCCAAACTGAACAATGACAGTACATTCCCTTCTATGAGAAGCCACCGGACCCTCAGAAGCCCCCATTGTTGACATGGCCAATAGAACTCCCTCGCCAGGCCTTACCTCCACTTGAAGATCTTCTGAGTCAACCTAGGAGTTATCTTCAGGACCATAACCTTGCTACTTAACTAAATACTGCAGATGGCGCCTGACGTGCTTGATATCAAGAACTCACTCAAACTCATATTCCTGATGCTCCTCCTAATCCACCTAAATTATGTCATGAATACCATGGTAATAGTCAAGTAATAGCAAGTTGCAACTTAACCATCACAGGATTTAAAATTGTAATAATTTTATAATGCCCTACAAATTTAAGGGCAAACTTCCTAAAAGTAACCTTTAAATATAGATTTTTTTTTAGGACAACCACACAAAATCACCCACCCTAAAGAAGGAGCCTTCCTACTTCTACGGTTAGGACCTGGTTTAGCCCGGTTGTTAGCTACCAAAAGACCCCATCCAACCTCCTTCCAGACCTTAATTAATCAGGAACAAAATCTCTCTTCCTCTGTCACAGAGTGTCATGTACACAAGACATAGGGTGTGCCTGCAAGGGTTAATTTATCTCCTCTCACTCAATCAACACTCAACCTCTGATCTATGCTAAGAAGTGAGCAAAAATTATACCCCAACACAGTCCGCACCCCTTGTTTTCTTAATGCGTTGCCACCACTCATCAAACACATGGGGTGATGAGTCCCCAAAATATGCTACTGTTAGACAATCAAAAGGTCATACACTCTCTCAAAGGCTACGGATTCCTTAGAGCATACAAGGATCAAACTTATTACAAATTTTAAGCTTTGATATAGGGATCCAAGAAGTATTGTTTCTCCTTGCGGAGAGTGACATGTTATGCATGTCGAGGTGAGGAGATTTAAAGCCACAATGCTCCTCTGAGAAATATGCAAATTGTCTATTCAGAGAGGAAGAGGACTAGAACTCTAGTGCCACCCATTGGAAGTAGCAATCTTAACAGTCAATGCGACCCTTTAACGAGCCTTGTCACATGACTTAGGATAAAAGCCAAACCAGAACTCTAGTGCCACCTATTGGAAGTAAGGGTCAACATTGACTGTTAGGATTGCTACTTCCAAAAGGTGGTACTAGAGTTCTAGTCCTCTTCCTCTCTGAAGAGACAATTAGCAAGCTTTCATATAAAATATACAGTGCTTACAATAACAGATATAAAAAGATAAAAATAAAATGGCACACAAATGTGCAAAACACTTATAAAATAAAAACGGAGAAATAACACAAATACCTATTGTACTTCTGTTTCCTTAGGGGATGAGAAAATGAATTATGGATCACAAGAAGCATTGCAGCCCCCACATGTGAAAAACTCTCTTTTGTGCAATCCAGCTTTTTATAGTCCCGACCATAGGCTTATATTTTCAGGATCACCTAGATTGGACTATTTAAACATTGTTTTTTTTGGTTGGACAGTGAGCTAACGGTCTTGCATTTCAAGTATCCTGGGACTCCCGCACTCCCCTGTATACAGTTACAGTTTTTTTTCTAGGTCCTTTGAAGCTCCAGGAGCTGAGGTGCCATGTTTGACATCTCTCAGTATTCTTCCAGGAGACTCCCTGATATTATGCCCTTTGTCTAGAGAAAATCATGTGGATGAAGCCTTGACTAGTTATTTACTGATATTATAGTTTTCCTTACAATTATACAGTTACTTCACACAGAGAATTGAAACTTTGAAATTTTTTCAACACTGGATGAAAACTCAACACAGCAAAAAAAGGCGAGGTCCCATTAGCCATAGAGGTACAGTTATTCAGAGCAAAGTCAGCAAAAGGCAGGAACACCACCCATTCTTCCTGATTAAAAGTAACAAAACATCTCAAACAGTGTTCTATCTCTTGGATCATCTTTTCAGTTTACCCATTAGTTTTGGGATGATAACCTGAGGAAAAAAACATCTTGTTACCGAATCTGGAGAAAAAATTCCACCAAAAGATAGGCAGAAATTGATCAAGTTGCTAGGCTCTTAGCAGCTGGCAACTTTTGAAGTGAGACCAAATGAACCATTTTGCTAAAACAGTTCACCACTACCCACACAACTGTATTACCACCAGAGCTAGGCAAATCAGTGACAAAGTCCATGGATTAATGAGTGCAGGGCTGTGATGGAACATCGTTAGGCAAGAGACAACCCTGTGGAGCTTGACAAGAGTCTTTAGCCGTAGCACAGACTTTGCATCTATGTACATACTCTTCAATATCCCTACATGTATCCACTACTACCAAAAGGACCTAGAAAGAGACCTCCAAGTGTCAGATGAACCCAGATGCCCAGCTAAAGCAGAATCCTGCACGATATTAAAGAAGCACTCCCATCAAAGTTTTTATCCTCATAAATTCATAATATATTGCAATCATACTATATGGCACTGTATACTTACAATTGTTCATTTTGCTTTTCTACCCAGTAAATTACTCTGTTTTCTCTGCTCTATTAAGTACAAATCTCAAGGCAAGGTATACATATAAACAAATAAATCAGAAAAAATCAAAGAAGTAAGGGAAAAAAATCTTCAACCATCACCCCTATGTGTACTAGATGGACAATGTAAAGGACAACTAAGCTACTACAAGCGAAGAAATGAGGACAAAAGAACCGAACACATGCCCAATAATTTGCTAAATAATAGTATTTATTAAAGATATAGAATAACATGGGGTAGGGCAGGGAACAAAATACCAAAAAGGGGGTGCTATACCAGGGGACGACAAAAAAATATTATAATGTACTGTGGTAAAACATGAGAATAAATAGATTAAAGTATTGAATTAAAAGCAACTTCATATAGCCCAATAGTTGTTACCATATATAAATGCCACAGTAGGAATAAGAATAAATAAGAGCAATAAGAGGTGGTAAAACAGGTATATCTATATGTAAAAATACATAGATAAATAAAGTGCTAGTGCAAACATGCTAGAGGCCTGGGCAGTCAATTCATAAGTAGGCAAAAAATTAAATCCATACAATTATGTGCTGCTGACTTACAGTAAGTCACACATTAGGCCACATGATATTTACCTGCTGCTTGTGTGAAAGCCGTCCCCTGGATGCGCCCTACCCTGATGCGCGTTTTGGCGTCTGCCTTCATCAAGAATATAAACGGTGTAAGAATAGCAGAGTAAATCCCTTCACTAAAAAGCTGGAACTCCTTAGAACAAATCCACCTTGAAGTATAGCTAGCAAGGAGGTGCAGTAAAGGGATATTGAAAGGCCAAACTCTGTATTTGACTGCCAAGTTCTTCTTACTTAAATCTAGATGCATCTTTCTCAATTGTGCAGAAAGACATAATTTGTTCCTTAGATAACATCTGCCCAGAGCGAATGGATGAATTATAATCAGCCAACCAAATAATAATATCAGATATTACAGAAATATTTGGTTGATTGATGAGCTATTGTTCAAAAACTAACCTGCCCTGAGTAAAATAAAAAGACATCTCAAGACATCAGCTAGGAAGTTAAAGTTTGGGGGGAAATGGGTTTTCCAAATAGGCATTGGCCCAAAGCATACTGCCAAAATGGTAACAAAGTGGCTTATAGGGAACCTGTCAGCAGGATTGTGCATATAACCTACAGACAGTTTCAGGTTGGTGCCGTGATATTGATTAAAATGATAACTGGGTTGATGAAATCCATCTTGTGGTTTTTGTTTAATGTTTATTTTTAGTTTTGTGTTAATGAGATTCTCATGCCCTAATAGCAGCCCGATAGCTGATACTGCAGATGCGCTGGCTGCACCATCTTACTGGAGAAGAAAAAAAAATTCCTCCTCCAAGATGGTGCCGCCCGCACCTGCGCAGTATCAGCTCTTGGATCACAGCTATAAACACCGATAGCTGCTAATGCACAGGTGAGGGCGGCACCATCTTGGAGGAGGATTTTTTTTTCTTCTCCAGCAAGCTGATGCGCAGCTATCGGATTACAGCTATATACGCCAGCTGATACTGCGCAGGCACGGTGGGCGCCATTTTCAATTTTTTTTTTCCCTAGCTGGATAACATTAAAGGGAACCTGTCACCTGAATTTGGCGGGACCGGTTTTGGGTCATATGGGCGGGGTTTTCGGGTGTTTGATTCACCCTTTCCTTACCCGCTGGCTGCATGCTGGCCGCAATATTGGATTGAAGTTCATTCTCTGTCCTCCGGAGTACACGACTGCGCAAGGTGACAGGTTCCCTTTAAGAAAATATATTACTGGCACAATAAACATGCGATTATGCTGCAGAGCAGGTGCCACGGCTGACACCTACCTGCAGAAGCATTTTTTGTCTCTTTCTTCAGTATTCGTTATGCAAACTAGGGGCAGGTCACTGAGGGATCAGTAACCTGTCAGCAGGCTGCATTATGAATATCTAATCAGAGCACCACATACCCCAACCCTGCCTTAGGGCACGAGAATCTCATTAACACAAAACTAAAAATAAAGATTAAAGAACAACCATAAGGCCAGATTCACACATCCTGATGTTTCCGGTACCGGAGATATGCATGTCCGTGTGTTCATGTGTGTACTACGTGCGTGCCGCCCGTGTGCCACATCAGTACCACACAGACGGCCGCTGGGGAATAAGCATTACAGTAAGCTCTGTTACCCGACGGCTTGTGCTGAAACCGGCTCTCATCATTCTCCCCTGCTCTGCCGGCGATCGGCGTGAGCAAAGGAGAATGATGTCTGAACTATGACAGCAGATGGGGCTTTTGGGACCCTTACCCCATGATCCCACACCTGCTGCCACTAATAACAGTGACAGCAGGATTGGATGATCATTCCACAGCTGCCGACTGCGATCTAATTAAATAGATGAATTAAAAACCTGACGTGGGTTCCCCCTATTTTCTGGAACCAACCAGGAAAAACTCACAGCTGGGGGCTGCAACCTGCAGCTGTCAGCTCCTGTAAGGTTGGTTATCAAGAATAGAGGGGTCCCCATCCTGTTTTTCAAATTATTTAAATAAATAATTTTAAAAAACGGCATGGGGTCCCCCCCATTTTTGACAACCAGCCTTGCGAAAGCTCACAGCTGGGGGCTGCTATTCTCAGGCTGGCAAGGGGCCATAGATAATGACCCCCCAGCCTAAAAATAGCACCCTGCAGCTGCCCAAAAAATGCACATTTATTAGATGCGCCTTTTCTGGCACTTTTCCCAGTCTTCCCAATTGCCCTGTAGCGGTGGCAAGTGTGGTAATATTTGTGGGGTTGATGTGTGTGGTGCTGAAGCTGGCTGTCATCCCTTCTCTCCTGCTCTCCTGGGGAGCAGCATAAGCAAGGGAGAATGAATGAATGAAACGCAGCGGGCACAGGCTCATTAACTAGTACTGACTTCACTGAGTCTGTTCTCACTTGCCGGCATGAGCTCCTGTGACCTCAGGACCATGGGAGAATGCAAGTGATGAGGTCACTGTGACAGAGCTTGAACTGCCGTGACCTCATCACTTGCACTCTCAAACGGTCCTGAGGTCAGAGGAGTTCATGCCGGTGAGTGAGCACAGACTAAGTGACATCTCCGCTAGTTACTGAGCCTGTGCCTACTGCTTCTCATTCATTCCCCAGTAGTTTACAGCCAGGCCTGTCGCATTAGCACCACTCCCGGTTGTAAACTGTCTATCCCCCAGATATGGATTACGCTGTGGGACTGACTGAACGCCAGACAGGTATGGGTATATTGTTGGTTTGTTATTTTTATTTTTTTTACAGGAGGTTGAGAGCGTCGCTTGGATTATCTGTATAATAAAAATGGGAAACTTTGTGATGTATGATTTCATTAAAATACTTTATTCTTACTATGTGAAGTGTTTAATTAACCCTTTACCAACTATAGGATTAGTAATGGAGAGATTGACACCTCTCAATTACTAAGCCGGCTTAATGTCACCTTACAATAGGAAGGTGACATTAACCCCTCATTACCCCACTTGCCACCGCTACAGGGCAATTGGGAAGAACCGGGCAAAGCTCCAGAATTGGCACATCTAATAGATGCGCCTTTTCTGGGCAGCTGTGGGCTGCTGTTTTTAGGCTGGGGGGCCATATCAATGGTCCTTTACCAGCCTGAGAATAGCAGCTTGCACCCGTGAGGTTTGCCAGGTTGGTTTAAAAACATAGGGGGACCCCACGTCAGGTTTTTCATTCATTTATTCTCCCTTGTTCACGCTGCTCGCTGACACAGCAGGGGAGAATGGATGGCTGAAAGCCGCATTCAGCACCACATGCAGGGAACAGCGCTTACAGTAGCGTTACTTCCCCAACAGCCATCCATGCACACGGAGGACAGTGTGCACTGTTCTCTGTGTGCACGTGTGTGGCACGTTTTGCGGCCCCTGAGTCTGGGTAAAACGGACATGTCTGCGTGTTTTGCACAAGGACACACAGTCTGTGAAAACACGCTGCTGACATGTGCATAGACCCATTCATTTGAAAGGGTCTACGTGTGTCAGTGTCTCCAGTGTGTGAGAAAACTGTCATCACACGTACCAGAGACACTGATGTGTGAAACCGGCCTAACGGCAATGGTACCCATTACTAATGAAATATATGTAAGCTTTTGACTTTGCAGTAAGTAATAAAAATGCCTTAAAATATTCTCTGTCGCTCATTATTCTGGCATTTGACAAATATTAATAATTATGGTAATCCTAATTGACCTAAAACGGGAAAGGTTTATTCGGATTTCATGTCAGATTTTGAGAAAAACATGCATATGTGTCTTTATATAGTGTATGTAAAGTTCTGGTTTCAACTGTATATACAGTGTGTGAGGAAGGTTGCATTAACAGGGGCAGAAGAAGGCAAAGTTTCTCAAATACTGCACAATACTCCATAAAATAAATGAAAGCTGCTGAAAGAACATGTGACCAGACCTATCCATAATCCTCATCCATTTTCAAAACAACTTTCCATTGTGATACATTTTTCAGTTGGATAATGCTGCTGAAATAGTTTGGTCACATGCTTCTCCATCAGCAGGCATTTTATGGGCTGGATAGTTGTGGCATCTGGGAGGAAGCTGCACTTCCAATGTAAAGGTAGAGAACCTATTGTGAGGCCATGTGCACACGTTCAGGATTTTTTGCGGGTTTTTTTTGCATTTTTTCGCTATAAAAACGTGATAAAAACGCGAAAAAAACGCTTACATATGCCTCCTATTATTTACAGGGTATTCCGCATTTTTTGTGCAAATGTTGCGATTTTTTCTGCGAAAAAATCGCATCGCGGAAAAAAAAGCAACATGTTCATTAAAAATGCGGAATTGGGGGAATTCCGCACACCTTGGAGCCCATTGATCTGCTTACTTCCCGCACGGGGCTGTGCACACCATGCGGGAAGTAAGCAGATTATATGCGGTTGGTACCCAGGGTGGAGGAGAGGAGACTCTCCTCCACGGACTGGGCACCATATAATTGGTAAAAAAAAAAGAATTAAAATAAAAAATAGTCATATACTCACCCTCTGATGCCCCCCGAAGTGTTCCCGCCTCTCGAGGGCATGCTTTCTCTTCCGTTTCTATAGATGTTGTGGTTCAGGACCTGTGATGACGTCGCTGTCTTGTGATTGGTCGCGTGATCGCTCATGTGACTCACGCGACCAATCACAAGCCGCGACGTCATCGAAGGTCCTGAACCACACCGGCATCTATAGGAACGGACGCCTCTGAGGAGATTGGCTGTCTGCAGGGGGTGAGTATAACCATTTTTTAATTTTTTTTATTATTTTTAAACATTCTATCTTTCACTATAGATGCTGCATAAGCAGCATCTATAGTAAAAAGTTGGTCACACTTGTCAAACACTATGTTTGACAAGTGTGACCAACTTGTCAGTCAGTTTTCCAAGCGATGCTACAGATCTCTTGGAAAACTTTAGCATTCTGCAAGCTAATTACGCTTGCAAAATGCTAAAAAAAGCAAAAAAAACGCAAAAAAAAATGCTGATTTCTTGCAGAAAATTTCCGGTTTTCTTCAGGAAATTTCTGCAAGAAATCCAGACGTGTGCACATACCCTGAGGGTTGGTGGATTGCACTAAACAAAATATAAATTAAAGTGCAATCGCAACCCGAGGTCCACCATGCAGAGATGGATGACTGCTGCTTGTGTGAACAATGGCAGAATGAAGTTGTGAGTAGGGTTGAGCGACTTTTGCTTTTTTAGGATCGAGTTGGGTTTTGTGAAATCCGACCTTCTCGAAAGTCGGATCGCGTGAAATCGGCCGATTCTACTGTAAAGTCGGGTTCCGGACCGGAACACGAAACCCAATGCAAGTCAATGTGGATTATTTTTTACATTTACTTAATATCTCTCTCTCTCTCTCTCTCTCTCTCTCTCCTCCGTGCAAAGCATATGTTGTGTTTGACTGCGGAAATCACTGCAGCCCAAACGGTAATATGGCTCTATGACGCCGCAGAAACCAGGCCGGAACCTATGTCATCACGCTGCCCACACTCCTTAATTGGCTGAAAAAATGGCGGGGAAGGAGTCATACAAAATGTGACTTTGGCGCCAAGATCGCCGACCACGTGGCCGATCCCACGCTGGAGTCGGGTTTCACAAAACCTGACTTTGCCAAAAGTCGGCGACTTTTGAAAATGAACGATCCGTTTCGCTCAACCCTAGTTGTGAGTTTTAACCTAAATCAGACTGTGTTAACTCCACACAGTATGAACAGAATGCAAAGTACCAAGCTCAGTCACTTCACTGAGAGGTACTGCACTCAGACAGCTGAGTACTATACCCTGTTAAATGTCACAGGGATGGAAGCAGGTGGATTGCGCTTGCTCTGCAACTAAACTGTGTCAATCGCACACAAGAATGAGCGGTGTAGCCTGAGGGTTGGACTTGCTCTGTAACTCAACTGTGCTAACTGCACACATCTAGGAAACATATGCTATGCCAAGGGTAGCTACCCAGTCCTAACCCTACCTGCCAATGTAAGAACTCTCAGAGTATAGAGCGACACATGCAAACAGAGTGGTAGCGTATCCACTCACATAGACCACACATAAGTGATACTAGCGTGCCCACGTGTGCCGTTGGGGGTCTTTTATACACAAAGCTCCACCCCAAACACTCACGCGGGCCAATCCAGAACTGCCACCTCATCGATGCAGCAACCGTCCGACCACCAATGAGCAGATGCCACATCACAGACATGCTCAGTAGGGTGATCTCTGGACTTAGACTCCCGAGCATCAGGCTGTTCCTGCCTATCGCTGGCTACCATAGGTTTGACTGGAAAGTCAGTAGTAACCAAACACATACCATGAGCGCGAGCAAGACACTGGGACCGATGTCTGTGCTGAGCAGCACCCACAGCTGGGCCAGACTGGGAGACCATAGCACCAGGGATCTATCCTGTGCAGCGGGAGAATCCCGACGCATAACACCTATGTTATTTAAATATTAGTTGTTGCCATAAAATCATGTGCCCAACGCGTTAAGTGACAAATTGCAACACTTGCAAGTGGTAAAGGAGATAATGGGAAATCTGCACTGCTGATGTACAATCAATCAAGGAGTCCAGATCAAGCAAGGATATTGAGAGTGCGGTTTATTCTCAACACATTTCGAAGTATTGCAAATTCTTTTTCAGGATCAAAAATCCTTGTGGTGCTCCTGAAGAAGTTGTAATATTCTGAAACACGTGGAAAATAAACCGCACCGTCAATATCTTTGCTTGATCTTGACTGATTGTACATCAACAGCGCAGATTACTCGCAATCTACTTATCACTTACAATACTACATTGCATCTACCAACCAGAGGGGCTTCAGGAGCTGTAACCTTACTTATATATACAGTATATATATATATATATATATATATATATATATATATATATATTTATTTATTTATTTTTTTTTATTATACCATTTCAGAGTTGTGTTTTCTTTGATGTCCTGTTATTTTCTTAAATGCAAACAATGTAAATCATTTGTTAAAAAAAAAAAAAACAAGACCCCATAATATTTAATTTAGGGGAGCTCAATAGATGAATGTTTTTCAGGAATGACAAAATTGAACTGCCCAACTGGATAAAATCATCTCAATATGGAGGTCTTCCAGCGTCAGCTGTTATAGGCACATAGGCTACAAAGTAAACTGCAATTTTCTCTTTCAGTCTTGCCAGGTAAATTTAGATGCTTCAAGGTGCCTAGTGACTTCATTATACCTATACTTCTCTAAAGTTTATAGCTTCATTTACTAGACTACATTGCAATAGGTAAAAACAACCTAAGTCCTTCTTTACATGTCCGTCCGTTTTTTCAATACTATGGCCTCCATTTTATTCATGGATACCACACGTACCCATTATACCCTATACTGCTATGCACATGTCTGTGTTTTTACACTGACCGTGTGTCAGTGCAAAACACACAGAGACATGTCCATTTTTTTGGCAGCACAGATGACAAGGGCCAATACAAGTCTATGGGTCCATGAAAAGCACGTACAGAACCCGGATGCCATCCGTGTGCCATGTAAAGCGCCATGGAATAAATGGTGCTATAGTAATAAATAATAATAATAATAATACAACTTTAACATTGCAAAGTATAGGAAAAGCTTTCTTTAACCACACCATAAAAAACACTGATGGTAAACATGGACACACGGCTGACACATTGATGGAAAACGCTGATGGCACCAGTACTGTTTTTTTTACGTACAGTATGTGTGTAAGCACGGACGTGTAAATGAGTCCTATTAGGGTAGAAGACCAGAAGTTGTCTAAAGCAGGCACTTTTTTTTGGCTGGATATGATGTCTTTCAATGTTAACTGATGATGTCAAACAAAATTTGTAACTTTTTTAGAGTTTCATGAAGCTCAAAAACTTTTTGAAAAGGTGATATGAGTCTCAAACTAATAAATTCAACTCATGTTGCACTGGTTTTGTTTAGATTTGATTAGTACAAAGATGAGATGCAGAAGTTTAAAATAATACAAAAGCGCTATCTTCACAGGTTTTATGGAATGAAAAACACTTGCAAAAATACCTAAAAGAAGAATAAACAGTAACCAAATTGATTCCTGTAGCAAACCATAACATTTACTTTTGCTATCAGCATGATACTCTGTAAAAGACAAACTACTAATCTTTTAATAGATCCCAGGCTAGTGGGTACTATATGACAAGTAAGCTGTGACCAGGTCAAGAGCAGGTCAAAAGTAAGAACCTGTGTGAACACTCAGCTGGCAGCAGCACAATCAGGTCAAAATAAATGGACTTGACCGTTTGCTAATAAAAGCCAGCACATTTTACTGTCATATTTGGTGAACATTTCCTAAATGCTACATCCTAAAATACACAGTACCACATCTAAAGCAGTCATGGGGCCATTATAGTAATACACTTAAATTATACTACTCTATGGCTATTTAAGAAAATCTTATTAATGATTCCACAACCTTGGATGTACAGGATATGGCCTGTCGATTTTGTGGCAGTTTAAACCCTTAAATGCTGTGATCCACATCAATCACAGCATTTAGAAGCAAGGGAGATTGAGGAGGTTTCCACTCCCCTCTGATCAGTGCCCCCATGACGTCAGTGCTAGAGCCTGATCATTGCCATGGTGAGCCGAGGCCCTCATGACAACATCCAGGTCACCAGGCTAGCAAGCTTATTAGATCAAGCCCAGAGCATGGTCTACCAAGCTTGTGTGAGTGCAGAATTGACAGTTTATAAAGCTTACAATGCTCGTGCAGACCGTCCTCAAAAATGTCCTATCTGTTGGTGAAAGTGCGGGCAGTGTGTGCACTTTTGGTGTTCTCATCTCTCTGTCTGCATTGCAGCGCCACTTCTGTTTTCCTGCTCACAACAAGGTGGAACTCCATCTTACATTTGTTGTATAGGCTGTGTGAGCAGCAGTAGGCAATAGTGGAATTCCAGCTGCAGCACGCAGGGGTGAGTTGCTCAACTGAACAACCCGACTTCACTACCAATGAGTGGGCATCTATGCAGGACGTGTGTGGCATGCTGCAATGCTTTGAATATTCCAACAACATAGCCAGCGGTAATGACACCATCATCTAGCCAGCGCTACAATGTCCCAATATCAGTATGCCTGCTGGAAACAACAGTGCAAGCAATGATGCATGATGTAGTGGTGCATGAGAAAGAGGAACAAGAGGGCCAGGGACCATTTTCAAAGTCATCATGACGGTCGTCCTCACATGGCTCAGAGGGTGGTTTGTTGCATCAACAGCAGCCAGGTACATGAGTATCCAGCCAGGGGACAGTTTTGGAGGATGAAGATAAGGAACAACAGCCGTGTTCACAGCACGGTGCCTCTCAGATGAGCTCATGGGCATCACTGAATCATGGCTGAGGGGATAGTGAGGACCCAGACAATACACCTGTCACCAAGGAAAGCTCGTTGTTGCTTCTGGGTTGTCTGGCACACATGAACCAATACATGCTGCAGAGCCTGAGCAATGACAGCCCCTATTGTGGATACCCTGCTGGATCCCTGCTACAAGGACAACATACCATCATTGCTTCCGTCACTGTAGCGTGAAAAGGACACATGGCCAGAGCTTGCCTTGTATGCCTTGGAGGTGCTGGCCTGCACTGCAGCAAGTATCATGTCAGAGCATGTGTTTAGCACTGCAGGTAGTGTCATCACAGACAAGCGCATCCACCTGTCCACAGAAAATGTGGAGAACCTAGCATTAATAAAAAGGAATCAGGTGTGGATCATACAGGATTTTCCCATTCCTTTGGCTGACTAAACAATTATACCAGCCGCCCCCAACCATGGTTACACTCAATTTTGCATTAGTTTCATTTTGTTGCATCCCTAAATTTAAGCAAAATTTTTTTTTTAATAAAACAGTGTTGGCCTTCCCCAAGAATTATTTTTCCTTCATTTTGAGAGCTATAACTTTACAATTTTTCCAGTAACGGAGCTGTATGGCGGCTTGTTGTGTGCATTACTCGAGTTTTCCGAGCATGCTCGGGTGTTCTCTGAGTATTTTTTTTGTGTGCTTGTAGATTATGTTTGCGGCTGTTAGACAACCTGAACACATGCAAGGATTGCCTGTTTGTTAGGGAATCCTCACATGTATTCAGGCTGTCTGGCAGCCTGTGGGGACTCAAACATAATCTACGAGTACGCCCCAAATACTCTGAGAACACCCGAGCATGCTCAGAAAGCTCGAGTAGCGAGCACACTCGCTCATCACTAATGATGATAAAGCATATAGTAGTTGCATGCCTTATTTTAATTATTTTAATGGTGTTCACTGAAGGGGTTAACTAGTGGGACAGTTTTATAGGTTGAGTCACTCTGGATGTGGCGATACCAAATATACGTACTTTTTTTCATAAATAAATGTATTTATTGGATTAATATTTTTTCCTTAGTTTGCAATTTTTTTAAAATATTTTTACAATTTTTTAAAACTTTTTTTTAACTGTTTTACATTATTCCAGGATAGGACATCAACTTCACACTGACAGATCACTGATCTAATACTCTGCAATGCTTCTTTTCAGATAATTTGATCAGCATCTGACATGCAGGGAGGCGGCATGTCAGCTCATGCTCTGAGCATGAGCTGAGAGACACCATCAATGGGTGACCCCGCGGCTCTCTTTTGGCCTTTTGTCACCATGGAGACCATCGGCATAATGCGATCGCATTGTGCTGGGCCAATGAGAGCACAGAGGGAACTCTCTCCCTCTGCAATTCCCTGTGATGTTGCTGTCACTATTGACAGTGGCAGCACAGAGGCTAAATGCCCACTATCAATGTTAGCACAAATTGTAGGCATTGGGGCAGGGTTTCAGCTCTCATATAGTGCTTACACCCGCATTTGATCCTGTGCGATAATGGCGCTGTATACATAAGGCGGTTTGCGGAAATACAGCTTCTGCAGTGCTATATATATACACTGTGTTCCAAATTATTATGCACATAGAGTTTAGGAGTGATAAGGTTAGAATTTTTTGTCTGTCATTTAAACTCATAGATGGTGATGTGTGTCAGGGCTCTTTATATCACTGAAAGCAATTGCAGATACCTGTGCAAATTAGTTTGGCAGGTGTGTCCAAATAAAGGCAAGACTACTTAAGAAGGCTGTTCCACATTATTAAGCAGCCTACATTTTTTGCCAAAATGGGAAAGAAAAAGGATGTGTCGGCTGCTGAAAAGCAACAAATTGTGGAGTATTTAGGTCAAGGCATGACTACAATCAACATTGCCAAGACACTTCATCGTGATCATCGCACAATCAAGAAGTATGTAGCTGATTCCCGGCACACACGTGTGCGTGCTGAAAAGGAAAAATTGAGGACTCTTTCCAACAGGCAATTGCGTAAGGTTAAAAGAGCAACTGCAAAAATGCCTTGTCATAGCAGCAGACAAGTTTTTGAAGCTGCTGGTGCCTCCAACATCCCCAGAACAACAAGATGCAGGGTCCTTCAGAGGTTTGCAGCTGTGCGTAAGCCATCCTGTTGACCACTTCTATCCACTGCAGCAAGCAGAAACGGCTCCAGTGGGCCAAACGATACATGAAGACTGACGTCCAAACTGTTTTGTTCACCGATGAGTGCCGTGCAACGCTCGATGGTCCAGATGGATGGAGTGGAGGATGGACACCCCATGAAAACACGGCTAAGGCACCAACAAGGAGGAGGTGGAGTAATGTTTTGGGCTGGAATCATGAGGAGAGAGATTGTCGGCCCCTTTATGATCCCTGAAGGGGTAAAGATGAACTCCATAATCTATGTGGAGTTTCTAAAACAACACTTCCTGCCATGGTTCAAGAGGAAGAACCGTGCTTTCCGCAGCAAGATCATTTTCATGCATGATAATGCACCGTCTCATGCTGCAAAAAACACATCTGCATCTCTGGCTGCTATGGGCATAAAAGAGGACAAACTTATGGGGTGGCCACCATCTTCCCCTGACCTCAACCCCATTGAGAACCTCTGGAGCATCATCAAAAGGAGTGTCTATGATGGCGGGAGGCAGTTCACATCTAAGCAACAGCTCTGGGAGGGTATTCTGTCCACATGCAAAACAATTGAAGCAGAAACCATCCAAAAACTGACAAATTCAATGGACGAGAGAGTTCAGAAGCTTCTTTTGAACAAGGGGTCCTACGTGCAAATGTAACATCATCTAGAATAAAGTTTTCACTTGAAAACTGTTTGATTTCATTTTGTAATAAGCTGATAATGCTGATAACTTGACAATTGACCATTTTTTTGTTCAAAATAAAAAAAAAAAAAGGTTGAAAACTCTGCTGTGCATATTAATTTGGAACATGCATTTTGAGTGTTTATTTTTTTAAAAAAGATACTGTTTTCATATGCAGTTTTTTCCAAAACATTGCAATTATACTAGAATAGTAGATGACTGGAAAATAACAATGACTGCAATTCAGATAGGTAATTTAGAGAAAATATGAGGAAATATTATTTGCATAATAATTTGGAACACAGTGTATATATATATATATATACGATGCATGTCGGGAAAAGGTTAAGTAAAAAAGTGGTGGTCCCCTCCTCCAGTTCCTGTCCTCCTCAACCCCTTCCTCCACTTGAACGTCTGCCTCATGGTAATTTTTTTTGCTATTTTTGGTTATTATTTTTTGTCTGTTATTTTAAGTAATTTTCTGTAAAAAAAGAAAAATAATTCCTTTACCCCCCTCCTAAACCCCATTCTCAACTTGGACCTCTGCTTCATGGTTCAAATTTTATTTTGTTATTTTAAGTAATTTTCCTTAAAAAAAGTGTCAGCCCCCTCCCCACCTTCCTAAACCACCTCCTCCACTTGGCCCTCTACCTTATAATAATAATAATCTTTATTTTATATAGTGCTAACATATTCCACAGCACTTTACAGTTTGCACAGATCATCATCGCTGTCCCCGATGGGGCTCACAATCTAAATTCTCTATCAGTATGTCTTTGGAGTGTGGGAGGAAACCGGAGTGCCAGGAGGAAACCCATGCAAACACAGAGAGAACATACAAACTCTTTGCAGATGTTGTCCTTTGTGGGGTTTGAACCCAGGACTCCAGCGCTGCAAGGCTGAAGTACTAACCACTGAGCCACCGTGCTGCCCTATAGTTCTTTTTTTTGCCTGTGTTATTTTAAATTACTCTCCTTAAAAAAAAGTGTTGCCCGCCTCTGCCCCTTCCATGTCCACCTCCACTCCCATCTCCACTTGGAACTATGCCTCATGGTTCAATTTTTTATTATTTATTGGTATAATTTTTTTGTCTCTGTTGTTTTAAGTCATTTTCCTTAAAAAAAAAAGAAAAAAGTGTTGCCCACTCATTCCCTTCCTGTCCACCTTCACCCCCTCCTCCATCCCCTCCTTCACTTGGACTGCTTCATGGTTCAACTTTTTGTTACTTTTGCTTATAATTTTCTTTTGTCTGTGTTATTTTCATTCATTTTCCTTAAAAAGAGGGTTAGCCCACTCCTCCCCTTCAGTCCACCTCCACCCCCTCCTCCACTTGAACCTCTTCCTCATGGTTCAGGTTTTTTTTGTGTTATTTTAAATAATTTTCCATTAAATAAAAGTTTTGGCCCTTTCCTTCCTGGTGTCTCTCATCTTACTCTTGACAATACCCCATAGGGTTAAGGTGAGGCTAGTTTGCTGGCCAATCAAGCACAGTGATACAGTTGTTTTTAAACCAGGTATTGGTACTTTTGGCAGTGTGGACAGGTGCCAAGTCCTGCTGGAGAATGAAATTTCCATCTCCAAAAAGCTTGCCGGCAGAGGGAAGCATGAAAGGCTCTAAAATTTACTAGTAGACGGCTGCACTGACTTTGGTCTTAATAAAACACAGTGGACCTACACCAGCAGACGACATGGCTCTCCAAACCATCACTGATTGTGGAAACTTCACACTAGACCTCAAGCAGATGGATTGTGTGCATCTCCACTCTTCCCCCAGACTTTGGGACCTTGATTTCCAAATGAAATGCAAAATTTACTTTCATCTGAAAACAACACCTTGGACCACTGAGCAATAGTCCAGTTGTTTTTTCCTTGGCCCAGGTAAGATGCTTCTGACATTGCCTACTGGTCATGAGTGGCTTGACACAAGGAATGCCCCCACACTTGTAGCCCATGTCCTGGATACACCTGCGTGGTGGCTCTTGTGGTGGCATTTTCTTCACAATCCTTTCAAAGCTGCGGTTATCCCGGTTGCTTGTGTACCTTTTTCTACTACACTTTTTCCTTCCACTCAACTTTCTATTAATATGCTTGGATGCAGCACAATAACAAAAATGACTCTTTTTAGTAACCAGTCAAGTGTAAGCTGACAGCTGTGAGCTGGTGTTATTATCCTGGGAAGGGGTCAATATCCAGGAAGATTCCAAGTCTATTAATATCAGCTCACAGCTGTCTGTGCAGCCTTTGCTTGATAGTAAAAGAGGAACAAAAGACGTAGGGTCCCCCCAAATATTACTAACCAGCAAAGGCTGAACAGACAGCTGCATGCTGATCTTATTAGCTGTGAAGGGGCCATGGATAATGGCCAAAAATTGCGCATCCATTTGATGCGCTAAAACTGGTGCTAAGCCTTGGCACTTCCCACTTGCACTGGTGTAGCTGCAAGTTGGGTAATAGTTTTTGGGTTGTTGTCAGCTGTTTTATATCCGCTGACATCAAGGCCAGGGGTTAGTATTGGAGAGGCGTCTGTGAGACATCCCCATTACTAACCCCGTTGTCAAAATTAAATAAAGACACAGACATGAAAAAGTCCTTTAATTGAACAAAAAACACATAAAAAATCCTTTATTTGAAATAAACACTCCCCACCCTCTTTTGCCCATTTATCACTGTAAAACTAAAAATAATAAAACACATATTCCTAACCTGGCCAACAACAATCTATTTGTCCCACGAAGAGGCCAACTCTGCTTCCTCTGAATTTGAACTCTGGTCACCTTTTGATGTCAATGCTTGGCACTGAAGCTGAGATCTCAGGCACAGCTCAGTGTCTCCTGGATTCACGGCTGAGTGGTCGCGTCATGCCACTGCTCAGTCATGCAATCCAAATGTAGCAGAGTTAGAGCACATTGTGGGAGAAATGGATTATCGCTGTACAGGTGAGGAATACGGTGTTTTGTTATTTTTAATTTTACATAAATAGGTGAAATAGGGTGGGGAGTGTTTATTTCAATTAAAGGACTTTACTCTGTGTATTTTTTTACTACATTTAGACTATGGGGTTACTAATGGGAGTGTCTTAAAGACACCTTTCTATTACTAACAACCTGGGCTTGATGTCAGCTGACATTACAAAGCTGACATCAACCCCACAAATATTACCCAACTTGCCACTGCATCAGGGCTAGTAGCAAGAGCTGGGCGGTAACAAACTTACCTTTCATCAGAGAATGAAAAACACTGGATGTTCAGCCCCCCATTAATTTGAATGGAGTTTGGGTTCGAGTTCGGGTACAATTCTGGTATCCGAACCAAACTTTTTTTTAAATGTTCAGCCTAAGCCGATGGCTAGAACATCTACAGGTCCGCCCATCTCTACTCAGCAGCATCCACTGCTTCCCGTTTCTAGAAAACACCCATGGAGTCAAAATCATCACTACACCTGTAGATAAATTCCCAAATGGATATCATTTCCAAAATGGGGTCACTTGAGGGGGATTCTGCTCTTCTAGCACTTTGGGGCTCTGTATATGGAGTCTGCAAACTATTCTAGAAAAATCCGTACTCCATCCCTCCTGAATCTCACTGTATGTCTAAGCAGTGCTGTACAGCCTCATATAGGGTATTTCCACATTCAAAAGAAATTGTGTGACAAGTTTTGTTGCTATTTTTACCCAAAATGTAAATTCTGGGCTTAAAATAACATTTTGGTTGTAATAATGTAATTATTTTATCTTCTCTTCCTCACCTTCTATCTCACAAATTTCAACAGCAGTCGCAAGCTGGAAGCACTGCAGCACTGGCAACAAGTTCTGCTGAAGCTAATCTGCTTAGGTGACAAAGCTTCAGAGTTGTTGAAAGATCTACCAGACCAGACTAGTCTGTGGCTCTTGCCCCTGAACCTACACCTAAGCATGGTAATGTGTGACAATGGCCATAACCTGGTGGCAGCAATGAAGCTTAGTAACTGCGCACACGTACCATTACTGGCACACATGCTCAACTTGGTGGTTCAGCGGTTTCTCAAATCCTACCCAGATCTGCCTGAGCTACTTCTGAAAGTACATCGATTGTGTGTCAGTTTGCACATTTCAGCTACTGCTGCCGCAGCCCCGACAGAGCTGCACAGAATTTGCAACTTACAGCTCCCCAACTGGTGTGCGATGTCACCATGCATTGAAACTCAACAATACATATGTTGGCAAGGCTTTGTGAGCATCAGAGGGCAGTAGTTGAATAGCAGCTACATCATGCACTTCAGTATTCCAGTCAGCCTCCACACATAAGACCTGATGAGTCGGCATGGGTGTCTGATATCTGTGCGGTTCTTCAAAACTTTGAGGACTTGACCAACATGGTGAGCAACAATGATGCGATAATCAGTGTCACCATGAATCTTCCCTGTCTACTGAAATGCTCGCTGCTCACTAATAAGAATGCAGCTTTGCAGGTGGAGCAAGTTGAGATGGAGCAAGAAACTATACTGTGTGATGCTACAGCTCAACCTCATCTCATCTTCTCCAACACGTATTGGGTGATAATGAGGAAGAGGAACAGGAGCTGGTTGCCTGCCTTACAGACAGTAGTACCCCCACCACCTTTATCCTGTCTGTTTAGCGTGGATGGCCTAATGTTGAGGAGGAGAGGGTGGATGAGGATGAGGACAAGATGGACAGTCACCCTCTTGGTGGGGACAGGGAGGTTTTGGCTGTTGGCAGTCGGGCACACAAGGCTGAGTTTATGTTCCGCTGCCGTTCCCATGACCCTCACGCTGTACGCATTTTGACTAACACTAACTACTGGTTGGTTACCCTTCTAGACCCACGCTACAAGGAGAACTTTACATATCTCCTTCCCATATAGGAGAGGTCTAATAAAATGTTGCAGTACCAGAAGGCCCTAGCTGAAGAATTGTTAACATTTTTTCCATCTGACAATGATCGCAGCAGAAGTCACAGTTCCTTGGACAAGCAAGGAGTGGAGACTAGGGAGACACACACTAGATGTAGCAGAGACAGGGGAACACTCTCAAAGATCTGGGAGAGTTTTCTCAGAGATGCGTGGGGTACTCTGACACTCAGAGAAAAGTTTTAGAAGATGCTGAAGGAGTACCTTGCCAACTGTACCAGCGTCCTCCATGATTCCTCTGTACCTTACAACTATTGGGTATCCAAGTGAGACACATTGCATGAACTGTGTCTCTGTGCCCTGGAGGTTCTGGCCTGCCCTGCCGCTAGTGTTTTGTCAGAGTGGGGTTTTAGTGCCGCCGGGGGCATTATAACTGATAGGCGCATCGCCTGTCAACTAGAAATGCTGACAGGTTGACACTTATGAAAATAAACAAGGGCTGGATTGGGCCAGACTTCTGTACACCACCTGATGACAGCAGCGGAACATAAACTCAAATCCAGTGTTTTTTTGTTTGTTTGTCTTTCTGATATATTCTCATGCACCCCTTCCCACCCAAACATAAGTGTTCACTTCAGGATTTTGTCTTTTTTGTGTCGTCCTCCTGCACCACCATATCAACATGGTGATCAGGCTACAGTCTCTATACATTTTTAAGGGTGTTTATGATGCCTGCATTAACAACTTTTAGAGGCCAGCTCGAACATTCTTTTATATATATATATATATATATATATATATATATATATATATATATATATATATATATATATATATATATATATATATATACCCTCCAGGGGTAAATGTTTTTTAGCCCATGCACTTAGTGCATGGGCATTATCAGTCTATAGTCTAAGAAGCCCTCCACTGTGTCTTTTCAAAGGGGTATTGTAGTGCCTCCTAATTTTTGGCATCCCGTGCACTTAGTGCATACGCTTTACCAGTGTAGGAGACCCAGTCCTTAGTAATGGGAAAAAATGCTTTTCTGTGGATCCACCATCTAGTGGAGGGAAAAAAAATTGAAACCAAAAGAGCCGATGGGTTCTATTAATATATGATACAGTGGCTTGTTGTGAGCTGTCAGGTGGTTTTCAGATATGGAGTTCTCACACTGGAAACAGTTTTTCACAGCCCGGTCAGGAGAGTTTGTACAGTAAGTACAGAAGATCCTGGTATCCTCCATATAAGGCTGAGTAGATGCAAAATGCTGCACTATATTCCCCAGCAGGGTTGATGAAATAACAGTCCCTGATGATGCTACATTAAACTAATTGCTATTCTCAGGGCTAAATCAAATAGATTCTATTCTGTTATAATAATACCGCTCTGCAATTTGTGTAGGGTGAGATGTGGCAGTAGGTATAGCGTATGACAGGCATCTAGTCAGGGATTATTGCCTTATAAATTCTAAGCCTTCCTGATGCTGCTTTTTTCCATGGACTCATTGACCCATTCATGTTTTTTATGGTAATCTATACTCTAAAATTCATCCAAGCTGCCAGTAAAACTTTCGTTCCTCCAGACTTTGTGGCTGCCATGTACAACAAAATTTTTTGGGGGGCCAGTTTAAATCCCTTCTATATTCTACAATAATACCTCTCTTATCTGCAATTCGTCTATGGTGAAGTGTTGCAGTAGGTATTGCGTATAATAGGCATCTAGTCAGGGATTATTGCCTTATAAATTCTAAGCCTTCCTGATGCTGCTTTTTTCCATGGACTCATTAACTGATTAATGTTTTTCATGGTATCTGTACTCTGAAATTCATCCAAGCTGCCAGTGTTACTTTCTTTTCTCCAGACTTTGTGGCTGCCATGTACAACAAAAAATCTTTTAAGGGCAAATTCAAATGCCTTCTATATTCTACAATAATACCTCTCTAATCTGCCATTCATGTAGGGTGAGGTGTGGCAGTAGGCATAGCATATGACAGGCATCTAGTCAGGGATTTTTGCGTCATAAATTGTAAGCCTTGCTGCTGGTATTTCCAATGCAGTTATTGACCAATTCATTTTTTATGATGTTCTATACTCAGAAATTCATCAAAGCAGGCAAAATTAAATGATTTAATGGGTATATTCACAGTTTCTCTGTAGCATCTGTTTGTAAGAGGTAGTGGTGGGAGACTTTACGCTACAGGAGCTGGAAATACCACTTCTGAACTCTGCAGTGCTTTGTTTCCATCTATTTCTGGGTGGTGCTTGAATTATGTTTGGGGTCATTGTCCTGATGGAAGACCCATGACTTACTACGATGCAAACCCAGCTTCCTGATTTGGGAATCCTCACATTTCAAGGCACTCAGAGCCAGAGGCAGCAAAACACCCCCAAAATATTTTTGAACATCTCCCATATTTGACTGTAACTACTGTGATATTTTATTTGTAGGTCTCATCCATTTACAGTAAACAGTAGAATCATGTGATTTACCAAAAACTCTATCTTGGTCTCATTTGTCCTCAAGACATCTGCTGGCCCTCAGACAAAAAAAATGTGACTTTCCATGTGTCTGATCATGTCTCACACACCATATGGCCAGATAAGGTATTAAAGTGACAAAACCCTATTTCCTGTTGAATGTTTTTCACCATTGAAAGAAATACAAATGTGGAAAAATGCATCAAAAACACTACGTGTGAACTTAGCTGAAGGTGTGGAGGAGCATTTTTTTCCTCTTATTTATTTTGCCTTATATACAAGTCATTATCCTGGAAAGAATGTTTCTTAACATTTTTCCAGTCAAATCCATTTTAAGTGCGGTTTTGTATGTTTCATTGTCAGTCCGTAAAAGTGGAGCAATACTCTGACAACATTGTTCTCAACACTGACCTGGGATTCAAAGATGCTTCCTGAGGACTTCCTCATGCTGTTCTCATGCTATTTCAGCGTTGTTTACATGGTTTTCAGCAATTTTTAGACCCCTTCCAGACTTCCAGGATTGGGGAGGCAACGGAAAAATGCTCAAGTTTTCCTTTGAATTCCATTATACTTGTTACTTGGGTCGAGCACCCGAACATTACGATTTGCTCTACTCGAGTATGAGCATTTTAGTGCTCATTCCTCACTAGTTACTAGCTCAAAAATTATCTCTGAAAGACATCTTAAGCTTTTCCACAGTCCACATCCAGTCTAAGTATCATAGATAATATTGTTTTGGACAGTGCATAGAAACAATAGACAAACAGCATTGGCATGAAACCCCTCAAGCTGTCACATAGTTTAGAGCAAGGCCCAATGTCATAGTAGTAACTAGTTAGAGAAAAGTTTGGAGAGGACACGCTCTCGTCATCACTGATCGACCAGTGTATTATAACATTAGTACAAGTAAATACTTTGCAGCACTAAAACTGATTATCAATTCATATTTTTATTGCTCGTACACATAACCAGTACAAATGTTCATAGCAAACATGGCAGATTGATAGCTAGATAAATAGATAGATGATAGAAAAATATAGCGAAGCAGAGCCAAAGGGCGATAATGTGGGTGCAAAGCTTTTTTGATACCTACCTATTTGGTCCAAAATAATACAGAAGAAAAATAAGCAGCACTTCAATTGAATATGAAAAAAGTGGAGGACTTTTTATTAGCCATATGGGTTAATAAAAAGTCATCCACCTTTTTTCATATTCAAGTTGTGTTGCTTATTTTTCTTTCATAGAAAGATAGATATTGTTCTGAGTTTAGTTTTTATATATACTTTTAGGTCCATTACAATGTATTATATAGATGTTGGGATAATATATAGGCTGTCACTTATGTTGTCCCTATGGAGTACAATAGAATAATTGTTTCAGTTAAAGTTGAACAAAAAGATATGCAATTAACTTTATTTTTATGGTGTATATTCTTTGAGCAGTACATTGTATATAAATAATCCCAGTGAAGTCGTATTTGTATTTATTAATGATTGAGTGACTTGCTATCAAGCTGTTCCTCTGAAAATATATCGATGAACTACAGTGGAAAGAACGTAATAAATTTTATATCACCGAGAAACTCTTATTTTGGACACCTAATAACAGCCTATTTAGTCTTGTTATACGGCCATGGATTGTAGTTTGTGCAATTATATTTATGTAGTTCAATAAAATTCTACAAATCATTTCTCTTTCTAGCTATATGTATGGTTTGCATCTTCTAGAGCTGTGGATTATAGTGTGACCTGGCTCTCGGAGGAACCCCCTATTTGCTTTGTTGGTTTGACGTCTTATATTGAGAATTGATTACCAAACGGCTGGCTGCACAGTGAATCCTTATATAGTGTGTTTGTGTTGGGTGTTCTAAACAGAAGTGTCTTTATTGCTTTTCTCCTGTCATGATGAATTAGCAGTTATGACTTTCCTTTGTTAGTTTAGGTGAAAATCAAATGAAATCCAGCAGGAGTTCCCAGGGTGCATTGTCTGATAGTGTAAAAATGCTGTGTCGATGACAGATCATACTGTTTTTATTAACAAAAAGAACAGTGACTTTACTTTGCTTTTTGACCTTGGTGCGTTACTGTCAAGGTGATTTTATTTCTACAAATTTCCCTTCTGCAGGCCCCCTCTATGATCTGCCATAAAACGTAAGACAAATTCCCGTCATCTGTATGTGATTATGGCAGGTTCAGTCGCGCCATTTCAGAAGTGCTTCAGAGACGTTTCTCTCTTTGGCCTACAAAGAAATAAATGTAGTAGCATTATTTCCTGACAGAAGGTTTATTCCTTCCTCTCAAAGTAGTCTGTTGAAGCAAATTTGCAGATGGAATATCAATGGTTCTTCAAGTGTAGTAGATCTGATATACTGGTGGCTACTCTTACATGATATATGCCTCACTATACATGCAAGCACGTCAATTCAAGGTTCACAAAAGTGCATTCATGAAAGGGGACACTAAAATATATGACGGAGGGCAACATCCAATTCTTTGGTTCCCAAAGTTTTCATCCATTACCCTAATCCTAATCCTGCTTTAAAAAGAAACCCGATTTCAGAACAAAGTCTTCATCTTTGGTCAACTCTTTGGTTTGTAATCCCCGATTACAAAAATGACAGCAATTACATGCAACGTATTTAAATATTTCCTGTTTTTGTAATTTCTTTTAGATTTACCAATCCTTGTCGCTAAAGACATTATTGTAAATCTAATTTTCTCTTTTTCTACAAGCCCATTTACATTGACTAATTTAAACCCATAAACTATGATATATTCACTATAGTTGATCGGCGCTTGATTTTGGGTCACAGGATTATTGTTAATATCATCATTCCGTCCCCATAGAGGATGTATGGCATCCCTTGCACATCCCCTGTTTACACAGGACAATATGTTGTTGACAGCGAGGATTTTTGTGCCTTTAAATGATTAAATCAGCCAGTGAATGAGCGTTTTACTCATTCCTCAGCTATATAACACCACCATAAGAGACATTAGCAAAACCCAGAAGATGCAAGGCAATAAAGAGAGATGAATAGCCAAAAACTTTATTAAAGCCAAAAAGAATAAAATAACAACACTTTTTTAAAAGTATAGCAAGACATTACACAAACTGAGTAATCAAAGGAAAGACTTGAATTTAAGCCTCTGGAAAGACACCGAAACATGCCCTGCACAATTATAGCACATCCTCAAAAAACATGTATTAAATATAAGTAGCACAAATATGAGTAAGGATAAACAATAAGTAAAATGAAAAATCAAAAATTGTAAAGAAAATAGTGAGAAGCATGGTGTGGAGACAATCTCTATAAGGTGAAGAAAGTACCAAGTACACCACCCACTGATGAGACATGCATGCAATTAATGCCGTAGACATCATCATAATACAATGATATTTTACTAAAACCAATTTCTTAAAAGATCGTTGTTATATTTCTGCTATTATTTGTAATTTAGACATTTAGAATTTGGAGTAATTTTAAATTCTTGAAAAATCTCTTTAAAGGAAATCTGTCAGCAGCTTTTGTCTACATAATCTGAGAACAGCATGAGCAGGGTTAAAACACTGAATTCAACAATGTGTCACTTATTGGGCTGCGTGCTGTTGCTTAATTACAATGAAGGTTTTATCACTAGGATATTATTATTATTGCTGGCACAAGCTGCCTAGTGCCAAGTCATCCGACCCAGCCCCTTCTATGATAAGCAGCTCACTGTCAATAGACAATGTACATTTAGAGCCTGGTGTGGGCAGAGTAAGGTGTTAGGTCTTTGAGCTCTGCTACATGATGCATCTAAGAACTTACTTACTGCTGCACCCAGTAAACTAAGTGATACACTGCTGGTATCAGGGTCTCGTTTCCTACATTATGCTGCTCTCAGATGAAGTAGCAAAAACCTGGTGATGGATTCCCTTTTAAGATAGTAGGACAGAGTAAAGGGAATCTGTCATCAAGCTTTTACTATGTGATCTGAAGCAGCATGATATATGGACAGAGACCCTGATTCCAGTGATGTGTCATTTGCAGGTCTGCATGCTGTAATTTTGATACAATGAATTGTTATACTCTTTTGATATAGTGGCTGTTTTCTCTGCTGCAAATGTGGCGGTGCTGTCAATACTGAGACCTGTATAACCCAGCCCACATCAGTGATTGACGGCTTTCTGTGTATTATATACAATGACAGAAACCTGCTAATTAGTGGTTGGTGAGGGATAACACAGAGCAAGGTGAATAGATCAGCTAGTCCTCTAGTGATAATCTCCTGCTGATAAAACAGTGATTTTTTGTGTAACAATAACACACAGTGTAGTAGGTTCTTTGCCCCTACATCATGCTGCTCTCAGATCACATAGCAAAAATCTGCTAATAAATTACCTTTAATTAATGCTGTGCTAAACTAGAACAGGCAGACAAATGTGAAAAATTTATCACAGCTTAATGGTAGTGATGAGCGGGTGTACTCGTTGCTCGGGTTTTCCCGGGCACGCTCGGGTGATCTCCGAGTATTTTTTAGTGCTCGGAGATTTAGTTTTCCTTGCCTCAGCTGCATGATTTACAGCTGATATACAGCTTGAATACATGTGGGGATTCCCTAGCAACCAGGCAGCCCCCACATATAGTCAGGCTGGGTAGTAGCTGTAAATCATGCAGCTGTGCCAACAAGTACGAAATCTGCAAGCAGTTACAAATACTCGGAGACCACCCGAGCGTGCTCAGGAAAACCCGAGCAACGAGTACACCCGCTCATCACTACTTAATGGCTTTCTCTGCTCTCTCCATAGAGAACACATGAACACCCATCCGAGTCCAGCATCATGTTAATTGTAGAGACAGGGGAGATACTGTAGCTTTTGGTCAAATGAGCATTCGGCCTGTGGCTATCCAAGATGTATTCAGGCCACATACTGGCCATGTCTTTGTGTAAACTAGCGTTCAATACAATCTTGCGTAGAGGTTTCACTTATTTTCATAAAATAGCCCCTAAATGCATCGTTATCAATTTCACTGACACAGCAGAAATTCACAATAATATTGATAATATCAGACATTTTATCTTCCTGTTTATACTTTAGGATATTAAATTATACAATTTCCTATTTAAATCACAAAAGTAAAGTACAGTAGAGATTTCTACTTTTAATTCTATTAAATATAAGCACAAACTTTATCTGTGGAGCAGCAAAGAAGCCTCTATCCATCCATTATCAATTTATGAGCTGTACACATAGGAAAAATGAGAACAGCAAAGTAACCTTCTGCCAGTAAATCAGCATCTCTGCAATACCACCATGTACTATGTATGGGAAGGTAGTCAGTATGAGTGTGATGTACAAGTCCTGAGCAATGTGTTAGAACAGGGCTTCCCACTTCATACATTCCAGATGGCACCAAGGCAGAGATAAAGCATTCCCACAAGGCACAGCTAACTCTCTATGTTTCAGAAGAACTGTAGTTGAACTCGCTACCAAATGCTCATGTCATGTATGATGGGTGTGTGACCTTTCAGAGCTATAGGGAACTGTGGCGGTGCTGTTTTGTTTGTTTAGGAAGTTTAAGGGCTTCTGATTCAGTATCAATGTTGATGTTTTGGGTAACTTGATATTTGTTCAATTAAAATCTGTGACTAGATCAAATAATAACAACCACTTTTTCCAGTTTTCCAATCTTTGTTTTGCTTCAAATATTACTTTGATGATATTTTCTGAAGATTTCACAAAAAATTGGAAGCTGGACTTTTTCGTCACGTATATAAATGTAGATTACTAAAGCGAACCTGTCAGCAGGAATATGCATGCTAAACAAAATGTATGGGCAGCATAGTGCAGTCATACTGATTTTATACATACCTTTAGTGTAAAAATCTGCAGCCTGGTTTTTGTTAAATCATCATGATAAATTTCGGTTTCCTCATCTCTTCGTGCTTCGGGGCAGGAATTGTGGGTGAGACTGTGGGTAGGGTCTTCAGTTCAGAAGGCTCAGCCATGGCCCATCTGCCGCCTCTGTTGTTTTCATCATCTTCATCATTTACATTTTGGGCTGGCGCTATCCTAACTGTGGGCGGCACCCTTGCAGACTCAGCTGGTGGCGGTCTTCAGGAAAATGACGCCAGATGTGGCACAGGCACAAAATGAGATCTCAACTCGTCAGTATGAGCAAGCCCTTAGTCCTTGGCTACAATGCAAATTTTTGTAGAACTACTGATTTTAACTATTTAGCTACAGCTGCCATCCAATGCAATGCATTGGGTTGCATACAACTGTTTGGAGTGCGGCTGCCACTGAATAGGTAAAATCAATCAGTAGCACTTAAAAAGTGGCAGTGAAGACAAGATCTTATCGAGACACTGTCATGTACCCGCTTCTCCGCTTGTGACTAGAGGTTGCACCTGCAAGGTTAATCTATCTCCTCTCACTTAATCCAGCATTCAACCTCTGTCCTATGCTGCAATGGGGGCATAAATCAAACCCCAACACAGACGATGCACCCCGCTTCACTCACGCTGCCACCACTCACCAAACACACGGGCAATGAGTCCCGGAAGTACTACTACTGTTTGCCAATCAGAAGGGTCACACACTCTAGGGCTATGGATTCTTTTAGCATATACAAGGTTCCAACTTATTAAAGTTTTAAGCTTTAATAGAAAAGGTACAGTACTTACAATAAAAGCATCTAAAAATATGGAAATAAAAAGTGACATACAAATATGCAAAACAGTTATAAAATAAAAGGGAGAAGCTTACAGAAATATCTAAACTTTGCAGTCTGATATTCTGTTCCCTGGGGGTGTGATATGAAATGGATCACATCAGCTTGGCTGCGCTCAATCTGTGAACACCTTTCTTTGAGGAGGGCCCAATTTATAGGCTTTGCCTGGAGATCAGATCTCTAGACCAGCCTTTCATGTTAATATTCTAATTACTGGTTTGTGACTGGACCACAGCTACTTTACCAATGAATACATTATTTTTTCTCTAAACTCTCCTTCGTCATAACCTTTCTTTCCCATAGTAAATAGAAAGTGTCAGGTTGCACTAGGTCCCATTTGGCACATTCCTTCAAAGGCACCAGAGGTGTGAAATGATTCCAATTCTTTGTGTTCTCAGGAAGGCACCCTGGGGTCTGAGACCCTGAGACCAGGAAAGCTATCAATGTGATAGATAACATAGGTTATGATCTTTTTGAAGAGCTTCAGCCTACAAACAGATGATAATTTATTGCCGGTCATACATCGTCTACAAATACATATTTTCACTACAGACACCTTTTAGGGTTTGCTTCCACTTGCGATTAAATAGTACGAATGCTATATATAGAGTCACTACAAACAGAGTGATCTATTTATAGTGTTTATTTCTGTTAATGTTGATGATTATGGTTTACAGACTATAAAACCCAAAAGTCATTATCTCAGTAAATTAGAATAATGAACAAAAATGCCTGCAAAAGCTTCCTAAGAGTTTAAAAAGGTACTTAGTCTGTTTCAGTAGCCTCAGTAGATAGATAGATAGATAGATAGATAGATAGATAGATAGACAGACAGACAGACAGACAGACAGGCAGGCAGGCAGGCAGACAGACAGATAGATAGATAGATAGATAGATAGATAGATAGATAGATAGATGATAGATAGATAGATAGATAGATAGATAGATAGATAAAAATATGTCAGTGAGATTTAATCAGTGGAGTGTGTGTAGTTTACTGTACATGTATTTAGGTATTAATTAAATAACTAAAAGAAAACAAAATGTGGGATCCCCTAATTTCAAATAATCAGCTGAAGGAAATCTGACAGCTGGGGGCTGATGTTTTAATTAAAAGAAAGACACAAAATCTTTTATTTGAAGTTAAACTCCCCACCCTCTTTTAAACATTAATTAATATAAATACAAAAATAATAAACTACCAAATTCCTCACCTGTCGGACGAGAAGACAATCCATATGTGTTACACAAAGAACTCCAGCTTTGCTATATCCAGGTGGTTTGTTGAGGAATATGTCTTAGTAAGGTGAAAGATTAAGATTTTCCTTCAATGGAACTAAGGGGTCTAGACCAACCCCTGAAAGGCAACACCTTAACATTATTCTTCCACCAAATTTTACACATGGCATAATACAGCCAGGCAGCCAATGTTCTCCAAGCATTCTCCATACCCACACTTAACTATCAGACAGCTAGATAGACAAGCATGATGTGTTACCCCACAGAACATATTTCTATTGCTCTACTTTGATATAAAGCTGGAATGCAGCTATTCATCCATGGAAACCCGGGCCATGAAGCTCTAGGAGCACAGTTTTTGTGCTTATGTTAATTATAGAGTAGGTTTGGAAGTCTTCAGTTGCTGATGTATTATAGCCCAAATTATTAAAACACCACTGCAGCAGATTTTTTTCATTGCATCACTGAAGTGGTGCTTTACCTGTAATTCCCTTGCCCCCTGTCTCATACTCAACTGCCACCACTTTGATCCTTTTACAGTGTCGCTCCCATCGGTCTCTGGCGAAAAGTGACCTGTGAGCAGCTCCAATGTTTCATGGAGCATCGGAGGTCACTTTTCAATACATTTCTATGAGAGCCTTGTCCGTGCTCTCATAGAGTTGCATTGAGTTTTTGTGATGTAACTTCCGACTTCTGGCCAGTCAGAAGTTACAGACACAAGATGGCACCATTGGACAAAATCAAAGATGAGTATAAGAACTGGGACAGGATGCTTCCATTTAAACCGCCTCTCCATCGCTAAAAAAAGAATGCTGGAGTGGTGCTTTAAGACTGGCGCTGTACAGCCTTAACGATGTGACATGCAGAATTAATAATTTAATAATTAATTCATTGAGGCCTATACCACTTAATGAATTAGGTGCATTTTACAAGCCCTGTGTTCTTCCACCAGATTTGTACTTCAATTAGGAACTAGAGTACATTTCTCGATGGTTGGATGTAGCCATGCCAGAAAACTAGCAAAAACACCATTGTGAAGTTCTTGAAGAATGTGATAAAATAACCTCATTATGCAATTCAAACAGCCGACTGTTCTAGTCATGTGTCAAGACAGGTTGTAGTCTGAAGAAACACAGTCCTATAAACTCATCTGACAGGAGAATTGTGTCATAGGCACACATACTGGTGATCTGCCTGAGAAAAGCTGTGAGAGTAGAAGAAATAAATCTTGTCCTTGAATGAATGCGCACAGAGTACTGTGACTGGAGGAGAAAATTGTTTGTGCTCAGTCAGTTGAGAAGACTTATTCTCTTGTCATAGCCTTTCTTCAACAGATCATCGGTAAATGTGCTTACTATACAGTTCCTCTGTCAGTTGAGAAACAGGTCTCAGGAAATCTGTGTTTTCAGACTGTAGCACGCCATCACATGTGACTAAGGTGGATTGCTGCTTGAATTATGTGGCAGGGCAATTGTATTACATTCTTGTAAAACCCTTTTAATGAACTGGAGTCTATGTGCGTCTGGACTTGGTTACCCTACTCTGTAACTTTACTTGGTCTGCCACTTTGTTCCTTGAATTGCTATAGCTCCTAAATGCTTCTACTTTTCAATATTCAAATTCATAATTGTAGAATATTTAGCTTAGAAGAAAGTTCATAAATTGGCTTATAATGGTAGCACCCTTTTTATCATGATTACATTTAGTCAGTTTTTTAGAATATGACTTCTTTAAACACTATACATGTCTATGTGTGTATTCACAGTACTGGACAGAATCTTTAGTCAGCTGTGGAAAAGCTGCAAAGTAAGAATGCTTTAAAAAATAGAAGTGGTGATAGTCTATTTTTATCTATCAACAAAATAATAAATAAAGCAAAAGAGGAATCTAGATCAAATCAATATTTGGTGCAACCACATTTGGCATTTAAAATGGCATCAGTTATTTTAACCACACCTGCGCAAAGTCAGAGATTTTGCAGGCTTATAGTTAGGTGATAATGATCATCATTTTCATATGTAGGTTAAAACACAGTCAATACCTGAAACAGCTGTGTAGAAGCTTAATTCTGGGTGAGGAACAGCCAAATTCGGCTACTTTATCACATGTCATGCACCATGGCAAGACTTTGAACAGCAACAAGGGGTTTCAAGATGTGCTGTTCAATTTCTTTTGAAGAAGCACCCACCAAGATATGGACAATATTGGGGACCATAGACACTGTGGTTGGCCAAATGCAGCCAATGAAAGAGACTTCCGTTCAAAACTGGAAGATGTCAGGAGCGCCATCAGCTCAGAACTGGCAGTAACCAGTGGGGTCAAGCTACATCCATTTACTGTTCAGAAATGTCTGTCCAGAAGTGGTTTTTCAGGAATAATTGAGGATAAAATACCATACCTTTGAGAACAAAATAAGTCAAATTGACTCAGCTATGCACAAAAACATAAGCACTGCCATGCTATGATAGAAGAGGAGCACACACTTTCCAATAAGGAATTAGAAGAAAACAATAATTGAATGTAGTATAAAAATCTAATCATACTAACCATTATGCCAGCAGCATGTAATTTCCCATAATAAATGTATCCGATTGTCAAAAAACATTTTTCTTCTGGTAAAAGTAATGAGATGTTGGTATTCATAGCCTGGAATAGTTAATAATAATAGTAATTTTTTACACAAAAACCTACCCAAAGTGGGAGTGGGAAGGCAACATCATAAACCATTGCTGAGATGAATAAGAAAAAGTAAAAAAAGCAAAAACTACAATATAAAGTCGTAATTTAGTGGCATAACCATCGACATAGAGGTAGAGGGATATATATATGGTGGGAAGGATCACTGACCTGAATTCATGCTGCTATATATGTTGCATTATCAACAATGTCATAGTTGGGATCCAAGGCAACTCTCATGATTGGGATCTGATTGAAGCAATGGGCACGCGCTATACTGGGCATCTAGAGCAGCAGTGATGCAGCCATGCATGCAATGTGAGAAAATGCATAAAAATAGGATAATCAATTTCACACAAATCTTTCACAATATATTACAGGATATTATGGTATTCTATGTTGAAAGTCAAATCAAGAACTAAAGAGTGTGTAGTTTTTCGAATGCTTGTTCAAGAATCCTTACTTAAGACCCATGTTGAAAGAACTAAGTTAAAAATAAGAAATAAAAACAGTAAAAAAAAGTCAACAAAGTATTAAGTTACTAAATACAAAGTAAAACACAATCCGTGGTCTTGAAAAAGGCTAAAATGTGCTGTGCTAGAAAAGCCATGAGCAAGAAAGCTGTGGAGTAAAATGTAAGGTATGTAAGCTTTAAGTCTATTAGATGAGATGTCTCTCAACCTTACACATAAAGTACCCGCTGCTATAGATTTTGGTCTTAAGGCGACATCACGATAGCATGTAAGAGCAGTTACTGTTGATCTTTTATACTAATTTTGGATTAATTGTGATCTGCTGCAGTGTGTAAACATGCTAACATAGTGCTTCAGCTTCACCACAGATAAACATTAATCCCTCTTAATGCTCTAAGTCAACTTTTAGTCCTTAGCAGAATTTACCTTAATCTCAGGCGAGGAAGCAAACTGATTTGCAAGACATAATCCAGGGTCTTCAGATACAGACTATAGAACTGGTCAGCTGCTGTTTCCCATGATAGGAGCCTCTGGAATTGAAAGAGTCTTGTAGAAAGTGAAATCTGACTGATTGAAAATAACATACTTATTTTTCCTTCTCAGTTATATTTTGTTCATGATATATACATACAGTATATATACATACAATATATATATATACATATATATATATATATATATATATATATATATATATATATATATATATACTCATATCCATTATAATTGAATCCAGGCTGCAGAGTGTTAAAGAAAAGTCTTCGATTATTTTGAGTAAGAATTTGGGTACAACAATAAACAGTTTAAAACAATTTGCTTAAACAATAGTCAGCATGTTTCTTTATACATACCACTTGCCTATTATATCACTGTTATTGGAAACCCTACCTTAATTAGTGGGAGGGTTTCATCCCTAAGCAGAAAAAAAGTACTATTGACATGTAACAATTCCTCAATTTCTGAGCGATTGACAACAGTAAATGCAGAAAATAATTAATACACTATCAAGTAAAATGTATACTTGTGAAAAATTGGTCCATGCTTTATATTATAAGGTACTTTTATTTATAAATGTGAAAGTTCCATATATGTCTTTTATTCTACAAGTAAATTATGGAACAGTCAAATTTGGGTTAGAATAGTAACGTAGTAATAGCAGATGGATGTAATAACTTTATTAAATGGTTAATCCATGGGTATCAAACTGAAATACACAGAGAGAGAAAATTAAAAACTTGGACAAAGTCATGGGCCAACCTTGATATTTATTACAAAAAATGTCTACAGTTGAGGAAGTTTTTTCCTTTTAGCAGAGAGAGCAGGTTTTGGTTGCAAAAAGGAAGGTTTTGATGATTCTGAACATATCCTTTAAATTTGACTTTAAATGATTCATGTGCCAGTAGTTTGGTCAACATGAGTTTCATTTCATGATTAGACAGACTGATAAGATGTCACCTGTGCGCTGCACAGTGAACAGATGATGTCACACCAGGCTAGGCAAATCAAATACTCTGTCGGAGAACCCAGAAACTCAGGAAAATTGCTCCCCTCCTATCCATGGCCAGAGAATACTGACATGGATCAGTTCATCTCTAGATAGGGGATAACATTCTGATTGCTTGTGGCCCCAGCAGTTAAACCCCCAGTGATTCCAAGCACGGGGCTTTGGACCCAACAATTGGGCTCCTCTGAATACTGTTTGGACCATAGTGGGGAGAAAAGTTACTGTCAGAGGAGTCTAAAGGCAGCACTCTCAGAGAAAGCATTAACTCGGTTGAGTCAAGTGTTCATTCCAAATGAATCATTTGTATATGGGAGTCAGGAGAGATGGCTTGCATATGCCATTTAATAAGTATATATGTACAGACACAAATACATTATATAATATATATTACATATACAAACAGGTAGGATATAGCAATGTACAATATACATGTTTATATATGTGTATATACTAGATCTTTATGAGTATTTATTGTAGCTGATCATTTATATATAACACAGGTACAGTGTGTATATTACAGGTACAGTATTTCTCTATTAATATACAGACTCCAATGGATGGGGGATAGGGTCAGGAGACATGGATCAGTCCCAGCCTAGGTTCACAATAGCAGTTACAGGAGGCTGCACTGTAAGAGATTAGAACCTGTGATATTGCGTGTGCTCGGAGTTTCCTAATGGTTGGTGCAGTGTGTGGCTGAAAAACCTGATCCTGCACCAACCAGCATGGAACGCGGAATACAGAGTCACTAAACCACTCAGACTCTGCAACCATTCCTGCTGTGAAAAATCTGACAGGCAGCAGGAAGCATTTTCACCTACATCAATAGAGGAGGCTTTGGGTGAGTGAGTGAGAACATGCCGTTCTGAACACGCTGAAGGCTTGGAGGAGGCTCTTTGTTTGTAGGCTCCGGAGAGCAGGAGCTGGGAGGAGGAGCAGCCTGCTTGCATGGACTGAGACTCCAGTGTGTGAGAAAGAGTATATGCACACAGTCAGTAATTGGCAGCGCTTTGGATGCAGCACATGTCCGCTGCGTCTAAAGCGCTGCGAGTTTTGAACGCAGGTGATTCCGGATGTGTTCATTGAACCGTGTGGAATCAACGCATCCAATACACTGTATGGGTGAGATGTATCTTGGGGGGGCTCTCCTCTCCACAAGATAAATTGACATGCAGCGGTCTGGAAATACGCGCCGCATATCCATCTTCGCGGGTGATCCGTGGGTGTCCCTGCATGCATAGTGGACATGGGACTTCTTGAAATCCCATCCACTATGCTGTAAGATCTGGATGCTGTGGGTTGGTTTACTAAGTTACTAGAACAAAACCTCATAGTATAAAATATATCTATTTTGGTGCCAGATGATCTTTAAGACATTTGCCCACTTATAATTTGTTACATAAATAAGATTTAGACATTGGAAATGTTGAATAAGAGTCCCTATTTAAATGCGTTATGCACTGATCCCAGATTCAGGCTTTGCTGCCTTCTCCCCTTTTTCCCTGAATTCGCTCCACGTTGGCCTTTGCAGTAGGCCCGGTGTGATCTCATGGGATCATTACCTAGGCTTATATAAGGCCTACCAAGACACACACAGTCTCCTGGATCTCAGCTACTTGTCCCTAGTCTCCAGTCAGCCTGTGGTCCCCAGTACCTCTTCTACCTGTTCTTGGTCTCCTGTCCACCTTCAGTTTCCAGGACTTCTGCTACCTGTTAGCTGCCTTCTGTCTGCCTAAAGTCTCCAGGACCTCTACTACCTGTTCCAAGTTTTCTGTCTGCCTTCGGTCTCCACATCCTTTGCTACCTGTTTCTCTCATACATCACTTGCTTACTGCACCGATGCCCATGGCCCGTGAGCCCACCCGGATCTTGGGCTTAGAGGAACTACCAGGTGAGCCTACCAAAATGTCTTTGAGCACTCTAAAAACTCATAGTCTCTCAATTTAAATACCTTTTTACCTTAGTTTATCATATTGTTACTAAGCATTGTATTACAATGCTCACTTCTAAATGAGTTAAGAGTCAAATCTGTCAGGGAGCTTAACAGCTAAAAGCTGGGCTTGTAATCCTTATTTATTTTCTATTAATTATTTTCTAAGTTGATTTATGACCAGTTGAAAGTTGAAATTGATTCAGTCATAAATCAGCTTAGAAGATTGTTCATGTTAGGAGAGATAAGGTAACAAACCCTGCCATTACAAATGTTCATGAAGCTTTACTGTTAACCCATTCTGCAGTCTTCTATGTACAGAGATAGCCATAGGATGTAGAATATAAATAGTGTAATTTATTTACTGAAACTAAATTGTAGAAATACTTTACCACATATTATTATTATTATTATTTATTGTTATATTTATTCCATGGCGCTTTACATGTGAGGAGGGGTATACATAATAAAAACAAGTACAATAATCTTAAACAATACAAGTCTTAACTGGTACAGGAGGAGTGAGGACCCTGCCCGCAAAGGCTCACAATCTAAACTTATATTATTATAAGGTTATAATAGCCAGCAAACTTTTTTTTAGTTCACCTTAAAAAAAGTAGTGAAATATATGCAGAGGAGTAAGTTTATATATTCAACAGGATGAGGAAGAATTAGAAATTATTGATACATATGGGAAATCCTTTAAAGCCAGTGATCATAATCATGAATTTATAATGTCTTCATTTCAGTGATTAGACCTTTTTACAATTGATGAAATATATATTATAGATAAGTGTCAGTACTCGTAACAAATATCAGAGGTAAGTTACATAAAACCTCTCTGTAATGTAAAGCTACAAAATAATGAGGTCTATAAAGAAGACAAAGACAAAAAGGAGCTGAGTTTGTCCAGCTTGATTCAAATAGGTATAAAGTTAGTACTTTATTTCAAACATTTAAAATCTATAGAAGAATGGTGAGTACATATTGATCATCAATGTGTTTCAAATATAATATAATATTTGCATAGTTTCATTGTGATTAAGAATGCATAGAGCATTTCAAACGCATTGATGAACCGTGATGAAACACATTGATGAACACACTATACAGTTAAGTAAATTAACACTAAAAAACAACTTGCTAGGGTTGGCGGATTGCACTAAATAAAATATAAGTTAAAGTGCAATCGCATCCCGGGTTCCACCGTGCAAAGATGTATAACTGCTGCTAGTGTGAACAATGGTGGAACGAAGCAGCGAGCATTAATCTCAATCAGACTGTGTTAACTCCACACAATATGAACAGAATGCAAAGTACCAAGCTCAGTTTCATCACTGGAGGTACTGCACTCAGTATGCAGAGTACCAGACCCTGTTAAATGTCACAGGGATGGAAGCATGTCGATTGCACTCGCTCTGCAACTAAATTGTGTCAATCGCACACAGGAATGAAGCAGATGCTGAGCCAAAAGAAAGAACTCATATGACGCTAGGTGCAAAGCCCACATTCTTTCCCGGAGCGGTGTAGCCTGAGGGTTGGACTTGCTCTGTAACTCAACTGTGCTAACCGTACACAAGAAGGAGACAGATGCTGAGCCAAGGGGAAGTTACCCAGTCCTAACCTTACCTGCCAACAAAAGAACTCTCAGTGTATAGAGTGACACATGCAAACATACGCCTCACATAAGTGATACTAGCGTGCCTGCGTGCGCCCTGGGGGCCTTTTATACACTAGGCTCCACCTCAAACATTCACGCCCAGTCATCCGAGATGTCCCTCGCGGACCAATCTGGGGCTACCACCTCACCAAAGCAGAAAATGTCCGACCACCAATCAGCAGAGGCCACATCATGTACATGCTCAGTCGGGTGAACTCTGGGCTTAGACTCCCAAGCATCAGGCCGCACCTGTCTCTCGCTGATTACCATAGGCTTGGCTGGAGAGCCAGCAGCAACCACACGAATATCATGAGCCTGAGCAAGACGCTGGGACTGACGTCTGTGCTGAGCAGCACTTGCAGTGGCCTAGCCAGAATGGAAGACCACAGAACCAGGCAATGCCTGGGATCTATCCCGTGCAGCGGGACAATCCCGACGCCTAACACAACTGTTACAGAAAATTGTTCATGTAAATCTGGCAATGGCTTGCATAGACAGGCTTGGCACTAGACACTTCGCTTAAGACATCCTGAAGGCACTCTGGCCTTCTCCCTTTAATCTGCAGGGATTTAGACTTACAACAGGTCCCACTTGATTCTTTCCATGGAATAGCTGCTGGCCTGTAGAGCATGTTCACAGAAAATAGCTGACAGGCTAGGTCAGTAACAGGGGGACTGAACCAAGGGTAAAAACAATAGGCAAAAACATAGTCAAATGGGAAACTGATGGGTCAGTACCAGAAGTATGGAATTCAGTGAAGAATCATAAGGCCAAGTGAAGAATTTGTTCCATCCAGAGCGAGCAATGATATCCAAGAGTAAGACAAAATGAATAAGGAGTTTAGAACTAAAAATAAATAATGTCAGGATTCAGAATAAGGACAACAGCATATAGCACAAAAGAGTAGAATAGAACCTTTAACTGTCATGGACTAAGTGAATATGGGGGATTTAAAAAGAGAGCCAAGCAGCACAATAGATCACAGAACCTTCACTGTGATTGGCTTGCTGATGGCTCTTGCTACTGATTGGCAAGCAAACTCTAATTAGTATACAACTATATTAAGATGAGAAGTAATAACACTGCTCAGTGTAAGAAACACATCTATTACTGGGTTGTGCACACACTGCCCAGCCTAATGCACAGACTGAGTAATTAAACTGCTGGGTGACAAGTGAGCAGTCCAGCCATGATATACTGTAAGTGCTACTTCCTATGCTGTCAGTGCCACTTGCCAAGATAAAGCAATGGTGTCTGATAGTAGAGACAAATAGCGCCAGAATCTTAGGTAAGCATGTACTGTAACTACAATAACAGTGTACTTATACAACAATATATGCAAGCCTATAGTGATTAATAGAAAAGTTGGTAATAACAATGAAATTGTAAGGGTTAATACCTGGCAAGTTACTAGGTAAGTAATTTTCCGGGCTGGTCACACGGACCTTCTGAGCCCCTGTGTCAGACATTTCAGTTTTTGTACTGTATATGGTTGCAATATATAGATATATGGTATATGTCTTATTTCCTTATATGGGCACCATTTAGGGTTATCTTGCCCCATATATGTGTAACACTCCTTTCTATATATTGCATAACCAACTGCCTGATTCTATTACCTGTGACAAGATTTAATATATGTAATATACATTTCAATTTCAATATGGGTCTCTCATGGTCTGATGTGCCTTCACCATGTTTGTCCACATTTATCCTTGCCTGTTAAAGTATTAATAAAGCAATTTTATATTTATCATATACTGGACCTATGGTTGTATTTTGGGTTCCCCCTTACCCCTTTTCTGATGTAGTTGGTTGACAACCGGTCTTAATTTTAAAGTTCGTCATATATGTTGGAGGATATATAACTTTATATTTAAATTTTGGATGCTCCCCACTGTAGGGGATATTAAACCTTGTATCTCTGTTTGTTCTTCCTCCTCCAACATATTAATGCCTGTCACTAATCTTCTTTATTTCATATATACATATTAGCAATAATTGATTGACAGAGCTAACATGCTCAATACATAAGATTTTGTAAGTAGAGATGAGCGAATATGTTCTGAAAATGATCGCCAAACATAAATTCGGCACGAATATGGTGCATTCGGATTCGTGATTGGAAACACGAGCTCTTTTCTTTCTTAAAATCGGAAATAGTCCATAAAATTCTGTAAAAGTGCAGGAAAATAATTTGCTGTTCACTCCCAGTCTCGCCCAGCGTCAGTACAACTGCGCTCCTCCAGTATCGCAAAAGGCAAGTGACCAGGGGCGTAACTACCAAGGTCACAGGGGTCACAGAGTACTTAGAGGCCCGCCAAGTCCAGCAAAGAAGGAGCCGGCTCCTGTCTGTGAATGTTAGTCTGTGTGCGGATGTCTGTGTGTGAGGATGTCTGCATGTCAGTGCGGCTGTGTTCGGGTGTCTGTGAGTGTGTGATAATGCTACCTCTGATACTGTCAGTCACGGTGCTGCGAGATCATTCTGGCAGATGTCACTGTGATTTTGCAGCTGACTGTGACCCGCAGCGGTGACCTGCGGTAAAAAAGTAGGTGTTGGCCAATGAGACTACTGCTCCCATCGGGCCATGTCTACTGTCACTGATAACAGTGACAGCAGATGCCGCTGATGGGAGAGTAGTATCATCTGCCCCAGGGCCTGTGCTCACAGTTTAAAAAAAAGTAAAATTACATAGATATTCATATAAAAATAAAAACCCATTATACTCACCTCACACCTAATCCCCGATTCCCTCGTCTCCTAGAAATAATGGAAAAATAATAAAACAGCATATACTCCCTTTCCACTGTAGTCCAGGTAATCTGGATGTCCCACGGCGATCTTACGTGTAGAACAGTCACATCGGGAGATGTTGTAACGCTTGCGCCCAGACTGGCTGGCGCGGGCATGCGGGGGTGTGGACCCACTGGACCACAGACCAGACTTCCATGGAAGGGGTTTAACTAAGTAGCTTCCTATGTGTTCGCTGGAGCCTCTGATGGTGAGGACAGACTTGTGCAGCAGGTAGCTACCAGGTACCACTCCAGGGTGGTGTCTGGCTGTGGATGCTGATTCCACCGGGAAAAAGGACACAGTCAGGCAGTCACGGCTGTTACACTGACTGACAGACGGATACAGCAGAGGCCCTGATGGGCGGACTGGCTTGACGGAGACACAGACAGGCAGGCGGGCATGGCAGAGACACAGGCTGATGGACAGGTACGACAGAGGCCCTAACGGGCGGACTGGCTTGATGGACACCCAGGCAGGTGGGCACAGCTGGCACTCTGGCAGACAGGCGGGCAGAACTGGAACACTGGCAGGACCAGTATGGACCGGTATATAGGCAGGCACAGCAAGTACTTAGGAACAGGTAGGGACCTGTTCCAACAGGAGGAACGGAGTAAGGGAAACACCGCAAGAGCGGAAGCAA